>NW_025366961.1:0-9861 GCF_016433145.1 Gracilinanus agilis | reverse complement strand
ATAGATAGATAGATAGATATAAATGTGCCTATATTTATGTATACACATATATTTTATATGTATTATCTAAAGACTATTTTTATAAGGAATGTTTAATATTATAGCCATCTCCTACAGGACTACCTTCAATCTACTTTGTTTTTAATCTTGGATGTTTTTGTTTCATATAAGGCAACTAGGTGGTAAGTGGATAGAATGCAGGGCTTGAAATCAGGAAGACATGAATTCAAATTTGACCTCAAACACTTACTAGTTTTGTGACCCTGGGCAAGTCATTAAAATATATTTGCCCCAGTCTCCTCATCTGTAAAGTGAATGGGAGAAGGAAATGGTAAAACAATCCAGTATCTTTGCCAAGAAAACCTCAAATGGGGTCATGAAGGGTCAGACACAACAAAAATAAAAACTATTATATATATATATATGTATATATATAAGCTTTATTATTATTACATTTATTTAGAATATTTTCCCATGATTATATGATTCATGGTTTTTCCCACCCCTCTTCCCTCACCTCTTCTGGAGCTGACAAACAATTCCACTGGGTTATACATGTATCATTGTTCAAAACCTATTTCCATGTTATTCATATTTGCATTAGAGTCATTTTTTTAACACCAAAACCACAATCATATCCCCATCAAAACATGGGATTGATCATATGCTTTTCTTCTATGTTTCTGTTCCTTCAGATTTTTCTCTGGATGTGGATAGCATTCTTTCTCATGAGTTCCTCTGTATTGTCCTAAGTCATTGCATTGATTCCAGTAGAACAGTCTATTATATTTGATTGTGACACAGTGTATCAGTCTCTGTGTATAAGGTTCTCCTGGTTCTGCTCCTTTCACTTTGAATCAGTTCCTGGAGGTCTTTCAAGTTCACATTGAATTCCTCCAGTTCATTATTCCTTTCAGCACAATAGTATTTCATCACCATCAGATACCACAATTTATTCAGCCATTCCCCAACCATTAGGCACCCCTTCATTTTCTAATTTTTTTGCAACCACAAAGAGCATGGCTATAAATACTTTTGCACAAGTCCTTTTCCTTATTATCTCTTTGGGGATATAAACCCAGCAGTGATATAGCTAGGTCAAAGGGCAGGCAGTCTTTTAAAGCCCTTTGGCAAAATTCCAAATTGCCCTCCAGAATGGTTGGACCATTTTACAACTCCACCAGTAGTGTATTAGTGTCCCAATTTTGCCACATCTTCTCCAACATTTATCACTTTCCTTTGCTGCCATATTTTACCATTACTTTGCCCTCTGTAAGGATTTAAAATTTAGGGTTTGACTAACTATGTGAGAATTCTAAGATAATACTGTGGTCACTGATTTGAAAATATTATAGCTCAAGTCAAATTGACTTTCAATAGCTTTATTTGCAAAGAGGTGGAACAAGTGAAAGTAGAGAAATAGAAAAGAGGGTAGAGTAAGAAGTCTGGCCTATCACCCTAAATGTTGCTCTGTTCCCCAGCTCAACCCACACAGGACTTGTTAACCCCTCAGTCTGAGGACTCCATGGTGAATTAACAAGGGTTCCATCCATACAGCCTCCTCTAAGAAGGAGAGGCCTCTCTGGAACTAATCTCAGGTCAGCTTCTCACTCACCTAAGCACAGTTCCAAAGGAAAATCTCCAGGAGCAATCTTACCAGAAGCAGCCCAAGAGCCAGAGTCCCAGGTTGAAGTCCAAAGTCATAGCTCCAAGCTGCAGCCCCAGTTTAAGTTCCTCCAATCCAAAAATTCAGGATAAAGACCTCTTGGAGAGGAAGTTCATCACCTTTTATAGTCCTTTTTATGCCACTTCCTTTTCTTCCTCCACTTTACAGGGACCAATTGCAATCTTTAAATTTATTTAGCATTGCCCAGGGGGTGATCAGTTGTCTCTGGGTTTTCACTCACTTTTAGTAAGTAGCTTGTGAACCTCCCCAACTTAGAGTTAAGTAGGGGTGTTTTCAGTTTTTGTTGATTGATTTTAAAATAGACAAGGGGAGAGTCAATCCCATTTTCACACCTTCAAGTCAATTTAATCAGTATTTATTAAGTACCTTAATATTGCCAACTTAGTTAAGTTCAGGGCTACAAAGACAACAAAGAATGTCATGGCTTATATTCTACTGGAAAGAAACAAAAGTGTTCAATCAAGGAAGCATTTGTGAAGTGCTTGTTATGTGTCAAACACTACACATATAACAAAAATAAGAAGAGAAAAAATATTCCTACTCACAAGTGGTATATTGTTACCAAAATATATAAGTAAATAATCTGATTAGGTGAGGTGTGAGGAAGGATAAAGGGGAATAGGGTATTATAAGGTGATTGGAGGAGGAATGAAGGTAAGGGAAAGGTATATTGGAGATAAAGGAATTGGGGGATGTAGGAGAGGGCAGGTTTATTCCCAGAGACTTGAGAAAGAGGATTCAGGGAGGAAACTAGGGCCAGTAAGAAACATTTAGGTTTGACTGGAGGGTTTCTCTTGTTAGTTTCTCCAGTCTCTTTTGGGAGGAGTCGAGAGGGCCCCTCCCTGCCAGTCAAATTGATGGCTGGAGGAAGTCTCAGGGAGGTACTTCATGCCAAGATGGATGCCTGAGTTTTTTCAAGAAATAAAAGAAAATGATTCCTTCCTCTTGAACCCTTGTCTTAATTTTCGACACAATGACTCACCACAGGGTTTGAATAGGTAACAAGAGGATATATTAATACCAGGGTCAGTCAGAAGGGGAGAGGGGCTCAGGATTTTCTAACTGCTGCTAGGGAGAGGGGTGAGGGTGGGGAATGGGTCGTGGAGAGGTTAGAAAGAGAGAGTCCGGCTCTCCCAGTCAGGAAGATTTGACTGCCTTTTAAGTAAAGTCTTAATCAAACCTAGGGCTAACTTATTTGAGGATACTCCAATTATCTAAAAAAAACCTAAAACTCAGTGTTCAATCACCAAGCCCTCCCTTCCAACCAGAACCCAAAGGAAAATCAGGGAAGGGGAGGGATGGAGATAGGAGATAAGGGAGAGGTCCAGAGAAATGAGATAGGTCCAAATTTCCCCAAAACAAAATAAGCACAGGCCAAGGCTGAAGCAATTAGGCCAAAGCCAAAAGGCCAAAGCAAAAGCCTCCAGCCACAGCGAAAGCCAGAAGGCAAAAGCCCTGTCAGTTGGAACTTCACCTCTATTTATAGCTTTAAGTTCTAACTGACTTTCTGAACATTCTAAGATGTTTAACTGACCTTTTATGACTGTTAGAAATTACAGATGCAAAAAGTTTCTGTTAGCTGCCTTGCATTACAATATGTTCTCTAAGGGCAGGAAAAAATGCATACCTCTAAGTGTAGCTAGAAAGTAACTTTAGAGCAGCAGACCCTAGTGTTAAGCAATCCTAATAAAAAATAGTAGACAGAGACAAATAGACACACATATATATAAAGAGGTAGAAAGATTGTGTGTATAAGTGTATGTATACACATATACAGAATGAATGAAGTCAAAAAGCATGCCAGATATTTAACAACCTTTCTGATCCCTTCATGAACACATTGGGCCAGTAAAATGATATGAGAATTCTCTCCGCCATCATAGATCAGCTGGTGATTCCTGGTGAGTTTCATGAGGTGTGTAAAAGTTAATTATTTGCTTAGGGTCACACAACTAACGTTATGTTAGAGTCAAGATTTGAAATGAAGTATTTTTGATTCTCCATCCAGACCTTTATCTTTCATCCATTTCACACTGCTTTTCTAATAAGAAATAACAAAATGAAATGATAGAATGCTTTTTACTCCATCTGCTTTGCAGGGTTGTCATGGAGGATTTAATGAGATAAGGTACCTAAAACACTTTGTAAATTCTAAAATTCTGTTTTGCTGTCTATATGCCTCTGTTTATGTCTCTCTGAGTCTATCTGTTTGGCACTGAATCATAGTCTCTTTCCATCCCTGCCTCTGTCTCTCTCTATCTTTCCCCCTTTTCCTACCCTCCAAGTGCCTGCCACCCATCTATACTATTATCTTGTATGTACTATTTTAAGTTAATTCTGCCATTAAAGTATAAATTTCTTGAGAACAGGGACTATTCCTCACAAATGTCACTCCAATTTCTGTCTCTGTGCCTTGAAGAAGAGGGATACCAACTAGAAAAGTTATAGTTACATTGGACCATGTGGAGTGATCAGAGAAGTATGAGCTACAGAAGCTCTAATTTTTCCTCTACCTAGAATGCTCTAGCTTCTTGTCTCTGACTCTTAACATACCTAGCTTCCTTCAAGGCTCAGGTCAAGTATGATCTTCCATATGAGACCTTTCTTGATCCTATCAGATTATCAGATACTAATGGTTTCCTCCCATGTTCCAATTATATTTTTATATACACACTATGCATGTGTATGTCAAGATATATATATATATGTATATATACATATATATATATGATATTATCTTGCTTTGTTAGATTGTAACTCCTCAAAGAAAAGAATTGCTTAGCTTTTATTTTTCTATTTCACTAACTCTGGGTATTCCTCAAAGCTCTGTCCTTGACCCTCTCCAGTCTCTCTCCTCTCCAATTTATCCTCCATTCAGCTGTCAAGATGACTTTTTTTCTAAAGCTTCAATCTGACTATGTCACTGTCCCTATTCAATAAACCACAGTGATTCCTGTTCTAGGTAAAATAAAATCAACTACAAAATATTTTATTTAGTGTTTAAAGCCTTTCATAACCTAGCTTCTATCCATCTTTTCAATCTTCTTACATCTTACAGCCTCACCTACATACTAAGGATCCAGGGATACTGACCACCTTTCTGTTTCATTAAAAAACAACACAACAAAAACAACAACAAAAAAAAACACTCTATCTCTTGTTTCTGGGCATTTCCTCTAGTTATCCCTCATGCCTGGAATGCTCTCCCTCCTCCTCTCTACTTCCTGGTTTCCCTAGCTTTAAGATAGTTAAAATTCCATCTTTTAAAAGAAGCCTTTCCCAATCCCTCTTGATTCCAGTGCCTCCTCTTTCTGATTCACACACACACACATACACACACACACACACACACACACACACACACACACAGTATATTTGGAATACACACATACACATATATATATATTATATATGCATATACATACATATATATCCATATACACATATTTATTTATTTACATACTTATATAGATCCTACTAAATTATAAGCTACTTGAGGGCAGGGATTATTTTTTTCCCTCCTTTCTTTGTATCTTCAAGTCTTAGTACAATGCTTGGCATATCACAAGCACTTGATGAATGTGTTTTGACTGCATTTCCAGCACAAAGCAAAAAACCTGGCATATAGAGAAGGCACTTGATGCTTATAAGTGATTGAATTCCCGGATCAAGTGCAGAGATGCAAAGTATTGCACACTCTGCCATCCATTGTTATATTATTGGTTTATTTTGCTTTCATGTTGTTTGTTATTGTTAGAATAGAAATTTCAGTTGGTATAGATTGGGGGAGGCAAAGCAGTAATTTCTGGAGATGATTGTGATGAAAAAACCCACAAAATACTAACAAAACTTATGTTTAAATATGTATGTTTATATACACATGTATTTATATATGTGTATACATGTATGTATACATATACACACATATGATGCTGGTAACATAATGAGGACAAGAGACTTATGATGAATAAATTGCATGCATATAGAATCAAGATAATGCAAGGAAGAATTCACCATGATTGTGTGAAAATTCTCATGAAATTAACATGGATCACAGTTGAACCCAATAGGCAGGAATGGATGGATTGAAATCTTCATTGTAAGAAGGAATCCCGACATTAATGAGATGACAGGTTCACTAGAGCATTAGCTTATACCATAAATAGTAGTAGAACTTTTCCTTTACTTATAAGAATGTGGCAGTAACATTATCTATGCCTTTTTATATTGAGAAGCAAAGTCATCCAAAGCCTCTCATGAGTCACCCACTGGAACATTAATAACTCCAGGTCCCAGAAATCTTGATAATGAAATATGTTCCATCAATACTCTGATTTTAGATAATATCTAAATGTAACACTATTCATGTTTAGAGTCTCCAAAAATGAGATATGCTACTAGATCACTTGTTGGATTTATTGCTAGTTTTTTTGAGGAATCAAAATCTTCCTTATATTGTCACAAAAAATGATTAGAGGTGTAAGAAAGTTAAGAGAGACAAAAAATGATGAGTATAAAAGGAAACCAAGATCAAACTAATGAACATTCTTTAAGATATAAAGGAATATTTTTCCTTCACTAAATCCCTTTTGGTTAGGAATAATAAGCTTATTAATCCTTCTTTCCCTTTTTTAGTGTGTATCTCATTAATCCTTTCCTGACTTCCTAACATCAATACACATAGTACATATTCATTAATCTCTGAGGAAAAATTCCAAAGAGCAAATATCCTAGTCCATGAGTTTCCTCCTTATATTAAATTCTGAATACATCAACCTACCATGGTTTCAAATCTAAGAATAAACACAAAAGAGCCAAAAAGTGTTTTTAAGAATAAAATATCCAACAGATAATATTGAAAACAACAACAACAAAAAAGAATTACACACATTTCTCTTAAAACTTTAACCAAAGAATTAGAAAGGAAAACATGGCAATATTATTACCTTAATATCAAATGTTAGAGGTATAGGTGATATTTTTAAATGGTGGTGTCAGACTCAAATAGAAATCATCCCTTTCACTAAAGATTGATGTAGAAAACCATAAGTTAACATAATCTATGTTGTATCATATTTTTACTTTGTTAAACATTTCCCAATTATATTTTAATCTCGTTTGGGCAATGATTTTGACAAATCTGTTGTATGATATAAAGCATACCTCAGAAATACTGCTAGTTCCATTTCAGACCACTCAGTAAAGAGAATATCAAAATAAAGTGATATTTTGGTTTTCAAGTAAATATGTATGTATGTATGTATGTATGTATAAGTTTTGTTTCCCAGTATATGTAAAGGTTATGTTTATATTATATGATAGTCTCTTAAGTATGTTATACTATCATGTCTAAAAATAATGCAAATCATTATTTGTTAATAATGCTTTATTGTTAAAAATTTCTATGATATGAGCCTTCAGGCAATTCTTTTTGCTGGTGGAGGATCTTGCCTTTATATTGATAACTGCTGGCTGATTAGGATAGAGGTTACTGAGTCTGGGAGTGGTTGTGGAAATTTCTGAAAATAAGACACCAATAAAGTTTGCTGCATTGATTGACTATTCATGAAAGATTAGTCTATGACTGTGGTGATGAACCTATGACATATGTGCCAGAGGGGGCACTCAGAGCCCTCTCTGTGGGTATGTGCACCATTGCCCCAGCACATAGTTTGCCAGAATTCATTACTAGAAAGCCAGAGGGACACAGGGCTGGGCTGCTCCTATTCCCATCTCCACACAGGCCTGAAGACATTTCTCACATCACCAGCACCTTTAAAAGGTTAGCCATCACTGATCTATAGCATATCATGCTGTTTGATAGCATTTTAACCACAGTAAAACTTCTTTCATAATTGGAGTCAATCCTCTCAAACCCAGTTGCTGCTTTATCAGCTAAGTATATATAATATTCTTCAATATTTTTATGTTTTGGGGAGACCCAAGGGGAAGAGTCACAAAGGAACAGCTGGGTTGGTGGAGCAGTCAGAACATACAACATAGATTAAGTATGCTATCTTATATGGGCCTGGTTCCTGGCTCCCCAAAACAATTACAATAGTAACATCAAATAATAATAGTCCAGAGGCCAAAAAAGATAATCAATTAACATGATAATAGACCATAATAATAATGAAACATTTTGAAATATTTCAAAAATTGACAAAATGTGACAAAGAGACATGATGATACAGAGATGCCACAAACCTTCAATTGAAAAACAAAAACAAAAACACTACACTTTCTGTGAAACACAATGAGATATGTTTGTATAGTAACCAAAGACTCAGGAGTTCTGGCTTTCATTACTAGCTCCACCCTTTTTGGAGAAGTGACCTTGGAGAATTCATGTCGACTGTCAGAACTTTGATCACACAAAAAGAGTTAGTACTATAGCTGGAAATTATGGCATGTGGCCATATTAATTGACAATGGTGGATGAAGGGGGTCATAGAACACTCTGAGGCTGATGCTAGGGAGTCTGGCACACATTGCTTTGGCCACTGTTATTTTTGCAAGTCACATGGGGCATAGCATTGTGGTGTGCAGTAGACCACTCTAGTTAGGAGCAATCTCTTTGGTATGTCAGCAGGATAAGAAAGCCACTGGGAGACAATATTGCAATAATTTTGGAAAACCTGGTCACACTGTGCAGTTTGGAACCAGTGAAGGACTTTGAAAACAGAAGTCAGCACTGCCATTCCATTTTATAACTGAGAAAACTGAATCTGAATAGTTCAAGGACTGTCTCAAGTATAGAAAGCTAACAATGTGAGAAGTTGATCAGACCCTGAGATTCAGCTGAGTAGTATGTATATAAGAGTTTGGAGAATATATTTTACTAGTTACAACTCTAGGTTGCAAGTCGGCATTAGGAACACATTAATTTTTTTTTGTAAAAAATTATTAAAGAAAATTTTCATTTTCAATTTCCCATATGCTTAAGATTTATTTTTGGTAGTAGCCTTGATAATAATAACAAAGACTTTCACAATATATTAAGGTCTGCAAATTCATTTGCATGCCATTCTTGACACTGCCAGGTAGATATTATTATCTTTATTTTACAATAAAATAGTTAGGATTAGAATGGTCAGATGACTTGAACAGAGTAGCCTGGATTTGTATAAAGATTTTCCCATATCCCAACTCCAGAAACCATGTTGTTAGTGAATATTAGCAAATCCCTTTTTCCTTCAGTGGTCCTCCATCATTTTATGTATATGATTCTTTGAAATCAGCTGGGGAAATGATTTCTCCATTTGGCAGGAATAAAAACCCATTTTCCCTCTAAGTTTCATGTTTCAAAAAATATTTATTATAGCTTTTAAAACTGAAAAGCACAATTTAAAACATAGTGAAGTTGCCCATAGGATCAGGAGTTTTAACATTGTGAGGGATAGTAACCCTAATCCCTGTTTTAACAGATTTTGCTAAGTAACAGAGAAAGTAATTGAGGTATGATTTGAATCTGGGACTTCTCACCCTTGGATCAGGTTTCTGTCACCATACCTTACATAGTAATGCTTTTGTTTTTCTGAACATTGAGTGCAAAGAGACGTATTTTCAAAAGGAATGTGTTGGGGGCAGCTGAGTAGCTCAGTGGAGTGAGAGTCAGGCCTAGAGACAGGAGGTCCTAGGTTCAAACCTGGCCTCAGCCACTTCCCAGCTGTGTGACCCTGGGCAAGTCATTTGACCCCCATTGCCCACCCTTACCACTCTTCCACCTATGAGACAATACACTGAAGAACAAGGGTTTAAAAAAAAAAAGGAATGTGTTTGTTAGTTTGACTGTCAATTTAATATATGGCCTTGGAGGAAATAAAAGCTTTCTTTAACTTTTTTCAACAAGAGAACTATATAAACAATTCTGCTAAAGAGGTGATTTATCATTAAGGCATATACTTCCCCAGTGTAACAAAATGCCTTTAACCTCAAATTCAGAATTTCTGGTTGTGATTTCATTTGCAAATCAAAGAGAAAAATATAAATCTCAGCTCAGGTTTACCAGAAAAGATACTCTTTGATGTAATTCATACATTAATATGGCAAAGATATATGGTGTCATATGTGTTGGGTCTCTTTCTTTCAATCTTCAAAAGAGGAAGGAAGAAAAAGAGAGAAAGAAAGAGGGGAAAGAAGGAAGGAAGGAAGGAAGGAAGGAAGGAAGGAAG
>NW_025366960.1:0-8971 GCF_016433145.1 Gracilinanus agilis | reverse complement strand
ATATTATATTATATTATATTATCATTATATTAATATCCATAAAACAAACACTCTATATGAAAATTAGTATTTGCAACAATTGTGATTCTTAGCTTCTTGTGCTTTCTTCTGCTCAATGCTACTGGCTAGAAAGGGACCACATAGAACTAACAGATAATAGGGCCATAGAGTTATATTTTGTGTGATTTTCCATGGGTTGTGAAGAGAGGCAGCATGCTGTCATAGTAGGAGGATCTGGAGTCAAGTTTTGTCTCTGACAAGTGTTGGCTTTGTGAATTTGGGCATATCCCTAAATGACTAGACAGCTCTCAAATATGATGACTTGTGGGGAAGGGAGAAAGTGAAGACTGGCATTGGTAGGGAGAGTTTCCTCATGTGGAAGTTCATTATATCAATACAATAAGAGCTAGTCTTAGTTCCAATCTTTACTTCTTCTGGACCATTGCTAAGGGTGCAAAAATGTCTTGGAGTTGGCTTCTATGGTCTTACAAAATTGTTAAATTTTCAATGAGAACATTTACACCTTGAAATTGGCAAATGCTACAGATTAAAGTTTGATTTATTGCTTTGTGATGGAGAAATTGATGGAGAAAATGTTAATATAGTTTAAGCTTAAAAGCAATACTCCCATTAAGTCTATATTCCAAAGAGTTTAAAGATAGGGGAAATGCATCTACTTGTACAAAAATATTTATAGCAGTTCTTTTTGTGGTGGCAAAGAACTGGAAAGTGAAGGGATGTCTATCAGTTAGGGAATGGCTGAACAAGTTGTGGTATATGGTTATAACGGATACTATTGTGCCATAAGAAATGACAGACAAGATGACCACAAAAAACCTGGACTTATATGAAATGATTCAAAGTGAAGTGAGCAGAATGTGGAAAACATTGTACACAGCAACAATAATAATATATGAAAATCAACTGTGAACAACTTAACTATTATCAGCAATGCAATGATTCAGGAAAATTCCAATGACTCATGACAAAAAAAGACTGTCCACCACCAGAGAAGTGAGCAAAAGAATAACTGTAACAGTTGTCAAGTATGCTAATGATGAATAATTGTCAAAATCTTTTCATTTAAACCATTTTGGTTCTAGGTTATATTTTATTATATAAGAACTCCAGGATCTTAAAAATAGAGTGTATTCTAAAACATGGGGGAAAAAAAGAATAGTATTGCCTAATGGGAAATTTCTCATATTTTTCTAGATTAAAAATGCTTTTAGCCAATGACTTAGTATTGCATAATTTTCACATTTCACACTAGAACTTTACTGGAATTATCATAATAATTAAGGCAATAGCTACCCTTAATTTATGCAAATATACAGTCTCAGCCTATTATATAACCAGTGATTGAAATGGAAAGTATAATGACCCCTTGTCCTTTTTGTTCCTACCACAATAAAAAGGAGGAAAATGACAGTGAAAATATATTATGAAACACTGGTTCCATTCTTATCAAGTGTAAGAAAGTCTAACTATAATATTTTACCATCATTGTTCTCTTACATTCTTATTAACATTGATGAAAAGTACTTTTCAACATTTTATTCTGCCCAAAATTGTGTGAATTAAGAATGACAATATTTGTTTTTACAAATGAGGAAACTGAGACAGGAAATTTCATACTTGACTCAAATCAGTTGGCCAATTAATGGCAAAGCCAATACTGAAATCTAAAATTTCTTATTCCTAGCCTATGTATTTTTATCAGTCCTTATTGTTTCTTTAAATAAAACTGAAGCTCAACTAGAACAAAGATCCTGAGGATACATGCTACTGAATTCTGTTTCACTTAGTAGTTTGGCCAAGCTAGTTCATGAAAGTCAATTATGAAATATTTAATGTGAATATAATTTGAAGATCAGAAAAAGCTATAAATCAGGGATCATTTTATTGTAATAATTTTCTAGACTTAAGAAAACAATGGGGAAAATATTATTGATACATATTAAACTTAAAAGTGTGTCAAGCCTACATTTGCCCTTCCCTCACTCCCAGCTGGATGGTAAATATTAACAGTAAGTTACTGTTTACAACAAAGACATTAACTTAGAATAATGTTTTCATAAGGGCAGTGTTAGAATATCTCTCCAAATGGGGAGTGAGCTGCTTGGAGAAGTTATAGCACAAAATATAATGTCTTAGAACCCTCTTGCACTCTAATTTTTGACAATAGTTTAGTTTGTTAGACTTTTCCTGTATGATTAAATGTCCTAAAAATTTGTGCCTCTGGTTATACAGCTATTAACATGGAATCAGGAAGACTGGGATTTAAATCCTGCTCTGATCTTTTATAACAAGAGGGTAACATATAAACAAAAGGAAACCTCAAAATGAAAACTCCTAGTAATATTATAGTTGGATGTATGGGTTTTGAAGAAATAATAATGCATTTTGTTTTAAATATTTGGGATGAGTTCAGGAATGTTCAATAGGCAATTGGTGATGAAAGATTGAGGCTTAGGGAGAAACTGGAGTTGGATGTAAATATTTATGTATCAAATGCATAGAGTTGATAATTCAAGTGGTGGAACCTAGTGAGTTTTCAGAGACAGGAAAAAAGAAGAGAGGAAAGAAGAGAAGAGAGAGAAGAGGAAGAAAAGATAGAGGGAAGGCAGGGATTCAGCAAAGGAGAGCAAAGATGGACACATAGTTAGGAGGAGAACCAGGTAAGAACTCTTACTATTGGTGCCACAAAGTGTCATTTATGGAAAGCTAAGTCTCTAAGAGAGAAAATATATGAGAAGAGGATGAGGGGAAAAGGTTCAAAATAAGAAGTTTGTTCATTATGAAAAGGGAATTCTAGAGAGCATAATGGAAGTGGATGGGTAATATTGGAGGGCAACATGGGCAGGATAGGGTTAAAGATGATGGAAAAGAGAAAACGGGAGGTGATATTTGAAGATATTTTACTCCTACGTAGCTTCTGATGAAGTAATATGAGGATGGGGAGAGTAACAGATGCTGCTGGGAGTCTGCTAGCCACAGGGTAGCAGTAGATGGTAGATGAATTGCAGTGCTCATTTGATGGTAGTGTAGGCCAAAGATGGGGGACACTGGACTTTGGTTAATAATAATAATAATTAATAATAATAATAACTAGAACTTATATAATATTTAAGGCTTATAGAGCACTTTACAATTAACCACTCATTTTATCTTCACAATAACCTACGAGATAGATGCTATTATTATCTCCATTTCATAAATGAGAAAACTGAGGCAGAAAGAGGTAAAGTGTCTTGCCCAGACTCACACAGCCAGTAAGTGTCCAAGGCTTGATTTGAACTTAGTTCTTGATTCCAAGGCTAGACCTCTACCTACTGCATTGCCTAGCTCCCACCTCCAAGTTGCCATGAGGCAAGAATAGCAGTGGTGTAGCTGTGGGCAGATGATACAGCTGTGCCTATTCCTCCAAGGTAGGCAGGTACATCTTTGTCTGTTTGTAAGATGAGTTGTTTTGATTTGCATTTCTCTTTTAAATTTGTTTGTTCTCTTATTGTTTATTTTTTTCTCTCATTTATTTGATTTGGAGCAACTTTTCATATGTTTTGTTAATAACTCTTAGGTCTTTTGAAAACTCCTTTAATTTTTCCCATGTACTTTATTCTCTAGAAAATGTTTCTTCTTTTCAGGCTTATTTTCTCTTACTCACCCCCTCATACACACTATACCCTACTTGCTATTACTGGAACTCAGCATTCTGTCTTTTATTTCCTTTCTTTTAAAAAAGCTACCCTTGTACCTGGGATGTTCTCTCTTGTCACCTCTACTTCTAAGATTCCTAGCTAACCTCTGAGTCTCACCTTTTTTTTAACTTAATTTCTATCTTTTAATTTTTTTGTTTTTGTTTTTTAATTTTTATATGTCAGTGCAAAATGTAAAAATATTTGTTTTCTGATATTTTGCAATCCATGTATTTTCTCTCCCTCTCATCTTCCCCCCTCCCCAAGGAGGCAAGGAATATACTATAGGTTATATGTTATACAATATGTATTTCCACATTCATCATGTTATGAAGATACATATTGCTTACACTAAAGAAAAATGCACAAAATAAATGAAGAATGGTATGTTTCAGTTTGCATTTAATCTCTGTTCCTTCTTTGGCAGTGAATATCCTTCTTTCATGAATCTCTTGGTGTTATCCTGGATCCTTGCCTTGTTGGAAATAGTTAAGTTATTCAGAGTTGATCATCATTCATTATTGCTATTACTGTGTACAACATTCTCCTGGTTCTGTTCTCTTCACTTTGCATCACTTCATATATGAGTCCTTCCAGATTTTTTGTGATCACCTTGTCTGTCATCTCTTATGACAAAATAGTATTCCATTACAATCATATACCACAGATTGTTTAGCCATTCCCCAATTGATGGTCATCCCTTCACTTTCCAAGTTCTTTGACATCACAAAAAGAGCTGCTACAAATATTTTTGCATAGGTAGGTTCTTTTCCCCTAACTTTAGTTTCTTTGGGATAGAAACCTAGTAGTGGTATTGCTGGTTAAAGGTTTTGATGGATCTATGGGCATGGTTCCAAATTGCTCTCTGAAAAGGTTGTATTAGTTTACAGCTCCATCAATAGTGTATTAGTGTCCTGATTTTTCCACATTGCCTCCAACATTTATCATTTCCCTTTTTTTTTTTTGCCATGTTAGTCAGTCTAATGGATATGAGGTGGTACCTCAGCATTGTCTAAATTTGCATTCTCTAATCATTAATGGTTTTTAGAGCATTTTTTTTCAAATGACTAACTAAAGAGAGTTTTAATTTCTCCATCTGAGAACTGGCTCTTCATACTCTTTGACCATTTTTCAACTCTGAGGCTCATCTTATTTACTCTTTATGTCAAGTTTATAGGAACCTCTCTCTGATCCTCCTGGTTGCTGATGTTCCTTCATTTCTCTAATTATGATGCATATGCTTAGCTGTGTACATGTCATATTCTCCTTTCCTCAATAAAATGTAAATTCCTGAAATGCAGGGATTATTTTGTTTTCATTATATCCCCAGAATCTAAAGCACAGAAAGCATTTAATAGATTGTTTTGTTGGATTGAATGGCACCAGTTGATTTGCATGAGTGAGCTCTTTCCACTATCCCTCATGTCAGTCACTATCCCCATGCTCTCTAGTGCCCCTTTTTCTCCACTTTAAGGCACCTTTCCTGCCTCCTTCAAAGGTTAAAAAATCCCTAGTTCTGACTTAATCTTGAATAAATGGAACTATTTTGCAGTTTATTTATCTTGGCTAAGACTGAGAATTTAAAGGCTTCTTGCTTTCCCCCTGAGATTATCTTCAGTTTATGCAGTATATATCTTGTATATACATGGTTGTTTACATGGAAATCTCTCATTGAAATGTGAGCTCTTTGAGAATAGGGTTCATATTTTTGCCTTTCTCCGTATGCCTAAGGCTTAGCACAATGTCTGGTTCATAGTAAGCAATTAATTGCTTGCTGACTGACTGACTGATTTATAATTTCCTCAGTACAGTGACAACAGAGAAATGCCGAGGAAGAATTATAAAGAGGGATGAAGTTGTTTTCCATCATTTAATTAGTGGACAGCCATGCCAGCAAGCATTCTCCCCTCTAAATCTATTTGCTAGTTAGGAAAACATATATACATGCTATCCATTGTATGTTATAACAAAGGTATAAGTCAGTGGTTCCCAAACTTTTTTGGCCTACCGCACCCTTTTTAGAAAAAATATTACTTAGCACCCCTGGAAATTAATTTTTAAAAATTTTAATAGCAATTAATAGGAAAGATAAATGCACCTGTGGCCATCACTGCTCCCCTGGATCACTGCAGCACCCTAGGGGGCGATGGCGCCCACTTTGGGAATCACTGGTATAAGTCAATGAATTGCCTCCCTTAGTTGTGTGTTAAGCTTTAGTTCTAATTATGATTGAAGAAGACTCTAGTATCCTATTAATCCACCATGGAGTAGACAAGGAAGGTATTTCAGGAAATTGAAGTCGTTCCTTGCACTCCTGAAATTTTTGAAAATTAGATTTTCTCTAGTTAGCATTTATTTTTATTTTTCATGTAGAACATAATATAATATGTAACAACAATAATATTATATATAATTTGCTATAAATATGTAACAAATCATAAGAAATATACTTATCTAAGAGAAATAGATTCTCACATTAGTTATGTCCCAAAATCTACACCACAAGAAGGTAGCAAGGTTGCTCAGTGGATTGAGGGCCAGTTCCTGTATTCAAATATGATCTTAGACATTTCCTGGCTGTGTGATCCTAGGCAAGTCACTTAACCCCCATTGCCTACCCTTTTCTGTTCTGCCTTGGAACCAATCCACAGTATTGATTCTAAGACAGAAGGTAAGGGTTTTAAAAAAATCCCCTCAAATTAAAACTAAAATCTACACCATGTAAAGTAAATGCCTGTATCATCCATTTCAACCTGTGGCTAATTTTGAGTGCCAGGAAATTTTGGATGCTTGTGAAAGGTTAATTGAGTTGAAAAGCAATGAGTTGTTTTTAATAATTCTGACAAATGAGGATCCTTTCTTTAAATCCTTTCCTTGACTCCCTCTTAAAACTTTCTGCCTAAAATGTATTAGGTATACAGATGCCATTAATTTCAGTTTATTGTTAGGATTTTTGAAGGGAATATATCCATTAATTTTCTGTTGATTCCAGAAGGAATAGAAATTGTTTGAATAAGTAGTGGAAAAGTGAAAACTTGCAACTGATCAAGTGGTTGTTTTCTCTATTTATGGGCAAACAGGGATTACACCTCATTTCAGAAGAGGAATAGATTACTTTTCACAATCCACTTAACAAAACAGACCAATTCTTTGCACATTATTTAGTCATGATCTCAAAAACACTTCCAAGAGACTGAAGTTCCAAGAGATGAGTTCTTGAATGTGTAAATCCTGCCATTTATTTTCTCATTAAACTCCACTTCAAAATCTAACCTTTTCATCTAACTCACTTATCAACTCGTTGTCCTCCCATCATTGTAGTAAGTCACCATCAAACAGGGATTATATGTTTAATGTTAGAAGGCTTAATAACCTATCAGACAGGGTTCAAGTATACTATCTTTTTGTTTGTTTACATTTGAGCCATAGTCTTTTTGGAATTCAATCTGAAGTTTCCTATTTAGTGTTGGTTATGACTTCATAAAATCAGAATATCCCCAAAGTCTTAATGCAGTTTTAAACTATTTAAGCTAACCCTGTTCAAAAGAAATAGTGAAAGAGGTTAGCAACAGGGTCTGTCATTAATAATGTTTGCCTTTGGAAATTTAAGGCATATATTAGGGGAAACAGAGTGACTAGAATTGGACCACCAGATATCCATAAAGCAGAAGGATGTGTTTGTGTAGCAAATCCACCACTGGAAGACTCATTGCCTCCTGACCATGGTTCCTTGTCAATTGTAAAACCTTCCAGATATATCAATTTCTAGGGCAGTAGGGTCAAGCTCAAATGGAAGTGAGGGTCACTAAACTATGCATATGAATCCCTTCAAGCTCCATGATGACTTGAAAACCACATAATAATATTATCTATGTTTTATTGTGTTTTTATTTATTAAATATTTCCTAATTACATTTTAGCCTGGCTTGGGCCACATTCAAGAGTATTGTGGGCTGCAAGTAATCTTTGTTCTAGAGTTCCTATGGTCAGAGATTTCTTTAGATAGATTTTCACCACTAAAGTCCATAATTCTACCCACTATGTGTAAAGAATAATACTGTAGAGTAATGAAGACTACTCCTCAAAGCAGACCTCAAATCATATTGTTTGCTCTATTTGTGACATTATACATGCATGCACATTTCTTGCCACTTTCATAGCTTCAGAAATGTCTAGATACTAAGAGCTAGATGATATAGTGGATGGAGCATCTGGCCAAAGTCAAAACTCTTTCTGAGTTCAAATCTGGCATCAGTCATTTACTAGCTGTGTGTCCTTGGGAAAGTCACTTAATCATGTTTCCCTCTGTTTTCTCACCTGTAAAATAAGCCAGAGAAGGAAATGGCAAACTACTTCAATAGCCTGGCCAAGAAAAGTAAATTAGCTGGACAACTGAAATGACTCAACATCAACGTGATGGCAAAAACAGTTAATTGACTGACTCTCCTTCATCAAAAATAGTTTGAAGTTTTCATATTAGATGAAAGAAAAGAAACATTATTTCTATGGTTTTATGGCAACCACCAATAACATATTTTTTATGTAAAGGTCAATTTCTTGGCTACAATTCATAAACTTGACATTTTCTCCTTGTTTTTCTTTCCACATGAGGGAGAAGGATCAGTACCAAAACACAACAGATTTGATCACTCTTGTTCAGGGACAATGTTCAGGGGCAATGAATGTTTATTTCTTCAGCTGTGATGATTATTTAAACCTTTACTCTATTCACTGGGGACTGTCTTATCTGGAATAATTGTAATTTGGGCTTCATTTTAATTCATCTTTCTCTTTCCCTTCCTCATTTCTTATGCCATTCTCTTTAATTTTATCCCTTCCCATAATGCCAAGCTTATTTTCAAAGCATCCTTAAATAGAAAATGAAGATTGATTGAAATATTCATTCACATCTCACAATGTACAAATCAGAGAACTGAAATGATTTACACTTACAGTTAAAAAGTAAGAGATTGAAAAATCATTAGAAATGACTATGTGGGTTCTGGGTTAAGATGGCGGCAGAGTAAAAAGCAGCTCTTAACCTCTCCTGACCGAAACATACAGGACTTCTCAAGGAGACATAAAAACAAACCCAGTTGAATGGAGGGACCCCACAACAGGGCACCGTGTGGAAGGTACGTGGAATCGAGGCATTTCCATGCTATAAAGGGGTGAAACAGCTCTCACTAAATCGTGGGCTGAGCAACCACCCTGCCACCCCCCCATACACACCACCTACAACGCCGAAGCCAGCTAAAAAGAAATAGAGAAAG
>NW_025366959.1:0-7675 GCF_016433145.1 Gracilinanus agilis | reverse complement strand
AGAGGAGAGGAGAGGAGAGGAGAGGAGAGGAGAGGAGAGGAGAGGGGAGGGGAGGAGAGAGGAAAGGAAAGGAACAAGGCCTATGCCTAACAGTACAAAGGAGAAAGGACAAGAGCAGAGAGAGGGCATAGAGGAAGGAGAAGCAAATGACTTGACTCAGTGATGGTCTAGAAAAATGGCCCCCAAATATACTAGACGATTATATTGTAGGGGAAAGCAGAACAGAATGAGGTAGTTTTTTAAACCCTTACTGTCTACCTTAGAATGGATACTGAGTATTGATTCTAAGGCAGAAGAGTGGTAAGGGCTGGGCAATGGGGGTTCAGTGACTTGCCCAGGGTCACACGGCTAGGCAGTGGTTGAGGCTAGATTTGATGGGATGGTGGGT
The DNA here is from genome assembly GCF_016433145.1 of Gracilinanus agilis. Lineage (NCBI taxonomy): Eukaryota > Metazoa > Chordata > Mammalia > Didelphimorphia > Didelphidae > Gracilinanus > Gracilinanus agilis. The sequence goes on along the minus strand of NW_025366959.1, from coordinate 7,287 downwards.
CTCTGGATCTGGTTCCCAATCAATGAGGTACATTTTTACACATAAAAAGTCCTATTTCTCTGGCCAAATGGAATAAAGAGCTGCTCTTTAGAGGAATAAGTTCAGTGGTTGCATGGGCAGAAATCATGTGATTTCCTGCCCAACTCAAAATCATCTCCTGGCCATGAGTTATGGCTTGGTCCCAAAGGTCCCTAAGAGATAAGAGATAGCGCCCCACCCCAATACAAAAACTAGGTTCATTCTCAGCCAGAGAAGCCACTGTCACCATTGGCAAGTGTCCCATCTTCTAAGTCCCTGACAAGTCAGAAAGTCCTGAGGAAAGCCATTTCCATCAGAGAAAATGGGCTTAATGATTACCAGTTTGTTTAACAAGGCTGGCTAAAACACCCCGAGGGCTCTCAGTGAGCGGGCAGGCACAGTCAACCTAGGGAAGAAGCCACAGCTTTCACCTCAGGGACAAGCACTGAACTGAGCAAAGCAGAATCAAAATCATTCACTGGCCCTTTCAAAGACCAAAGAGAAACAAGAGGAGGCAGGAAAGAGGAGTATGAAGGGAGTTCAAATCCCAGCTCTTCTAGGGTGAAGACATCAACATGTAGTGGAAGGAGCAATATGGAGTCGAAAGACCTGAGTTCAAATCCCAGCTCTGCCACTTACTATCTGGATGACCCTGGGCAAGTCATTTCAACCTTGTGGCCTTGGTTCCTCAACTATGAAATGAAGACATTGGACTAAATGACGTCCATTGAATTCTATCATTCTATGACCTTGGATGAGTACATCATCTCATCTATCCAAGCCTCAAGTTCCCTTCTCTACAGAAAAAAGGTGTTGGATTCGATTCCACCTAAAGTCCCTTCCTATGATCAATTCCCTGGTCCTATGAAGAATGGGTTCTCCATGAAACACAGTATATGGTTCCCCAATATTTCCAGTAGAAACCATTCCCCACTCCCACCCCACCTCTATACAGATTGAAGACTGGAGCCATTTTTATTGTTCTGCATTCCTACTTCCTGAAATGGGGCTTCTTTTAAGTGTCCCTCCACGCACTCCCAATGTTTCATGAAAACCATCAAGAGTATTCACTTCACCACTTCCAGAGCCCCTGGAGGCCAAAGCCTATAATTAACAAATCAAATGAGAGCATGTCTTTAAGAGCTGTTGTGCCCAGGAAGTAGTCTTCATTTTGAAATTTGCACCTGCAAAATGTGCCCATCCAAAAGCGGCTATGCCTAATGGAAGGCTGGAATGCCCTCTTTCTCCTCCTCTCTAGCTTTCTTCTGTCTCCCTGGCTTTGTCTCAGTCCTGCATCCCTCCATTTCCACGACCCTCTTTGCCACTCTCCATCTCTGCCCATCTCTGTCTCTGTTCTTGCCTGATCTCTCTCAGTCACTTTTTCACTATCTCTGTCTGTCTGTATCTCTTTCTCTTTCTCTCCCTGTCTGTGTGTATCTTCTCCCCTCCCCCCTAACTCCTCCCCCCCCAATATGTATATACTCACACATTATACACTTCTAATTTTAAACCTAAATTACATATGAAGTGGTGAGACACCAAGCAGAATATTAGAGACTCGGCAATATCTGTCCTTCCCCCTCTGGTATCTCTCTCCTCAAATTAGTGGCATAGTAGGTGGAATAGTGGACACCGAAGCAAGGTCTAGATAGGACTTGCCTCCAACAAACAAAAGTGTGACTGTGGGCAAGTCATTGACTGACCTCTAATTTAACATTTTCATCTGTAAAATGGGCATAAGATTATATACCGGACCAAACTTGAAGGGTTGTGATGAATCTTAAAGGAAGTAACACACACACACACACACACACACACACACTTTGAAAAGCTTAGAGAACTATACAAAGATTACTTGTTGATATTACTACTTGGACTCAGTGGAGGGGAAGGGAAGGAGTAGGTCCAATCAGGTCTAATTCTTCCCTACTCTTCCCTACCCCAAACACCATTAAAATATAAGTTCCTTAAGGCTGGGACATTTCATTTTTACCTTGGTCACCCCAGTGCCTAGTTCAGAGTCTGGCACAAAGGGGATATATAATAAATTTTTAGTGACATATCATGGTTGATTGGTGTAAGATTAAAAATTAATATCCAAAATCTCCAAGTATTATCATTGTATAAGGTTTTATTCATAATAACTTGAAGCAAAAGGAAAATTAGCAGCCTCAGTAAAGAAAAAGAAAGTTCCCCGACCACACATGCGAAAGAAGAGAGAGCCAGAGTGGGGTTACACACAACTATATACAAACAACATAAGCATGTAACTTGGGGACGAAAGAGGAAAGAGATGCTGGGAGATGTAGTTCAAAGATACAAAATTTCTATTTATACATGGGTAAATACCTATCACTCCCTCTATTTGTATATATTTGACCTTTCTTTCTGTTTCTCTATCTCTCTATCTTGGTCTCTGTCTGTCTCTCTGTCTCTGTCTATCTCTCTCTATATTTGTTTTGTATCCTCAGGGTCTCACACATAGTAGGGATTATATATGTGTGCATGCACATATATACACACATACACATATGTGTATAAACACATATATAATCCATAATCATATACTTTATTTATATTTCATATATAATCATATCTATTTGAATTATACATAATTTATGAGCAAATATATTTAATTTGTCTATAATTTCTATACTCTATAATCATTCATATCTAGACATACATACATATATAATCAGTTTGGTAACTGATTAGAGGTGTGAGAAGAGAGAGAGTGAGAAGACAAGAAAAATGTCTAGGTTACAACCTAGGAAACTAGGATGGGGGCACCTTTGGACAGAGGTAGGGAAATATAGAACGTGGTGGGTTTGGCAGGAAAGTTCTATTTGGGACATGTTGACTTGGGAATATTTCTGGAACATCCAGTTTGAAATGTCAAATAGGTGGTTAGTGATCAGAGACTAAAGCTGAGGAGAGTGCCTGAGGATGGATATATAGATGTGAGAGTCATCTGCATAAAGATGATAATTAAACTGACAAGAACTGATAAAGTCCCTGATGTGTGTGTGTGTGTGTGTGCGTGTGTGTGTGTGTGTGTGTGTGTGTGTGTGTATGAAAAGCCTTTCCTGATCTCATCCCTACAAGTTGCTAGTGCCCTCCCTTCCTAACTACCTTGAATTGAACTGCTTTATGTTTGTATTTTATTCTATGTATTGTTGCCTTCTCTGTTAGGATGTAAGCTCCTGGAGAATAGGAGCTGTTTTATTCTTTGCCTTCATATACTCATTTCCTAAAATAAGGGGGTGTCCCTTGATTGAGGGACGGCTGAACAAATTGTGGTATATGATGGTGATGGAATATTATTGTGCTATAAGGAATGGTGAACCAGATGATTTATTTAGGAACTAGAAAGACCTCCATGAACTGATTGGGAGTGTAACAAGCAGAACCAGGAGAACATTATACAAAGTAACTAAAGTATTGTGAGACAATCAAATGTGATAGACTTTGCTACTAATAGCAATGCAATGATTCAGGACAATCTTGAGGGACTTATTAGAAAGAACCCTATCCATGTCCAGAGAAAGAACTGTGGGAGCAGAAATGCAGAAGAAAAACATGATTTATCACTTGTTTATATGGGTATATTATTTAGGGTTTTTGGTTTTAAAAGATGACTCTATTACAAAAATGAATAATATGGAAATAGATTTTGAGTGATAACACATGTCTAACCCAGTGGAATTGCTTATCAACTCTGGGAGGGAGAAGGGAAGAGGAGAAGGAGACAACCTGAATCATGTAACCACGGGAAAAAACATACTAATTTCCTAGCACATTGCCTGGCATACTACAGGTGCTTAATAAAGGCTTGTTGATTGCCTGAATCAAACATTTCATTTTTGCCTTTGTGTCTTTAGTGCCTAGCATTATATCTGGCATGCAGCACGTGTTTAATAAATGCTTCTTGATTGTTGTTGAATTAAATATTCCAGAATATCCTGGTAAAAGATCAGGACAATATTTGCAACCAAGAAGGAATTTGCTAGGTGTGGAGGTAAATAAATGTTAAGTCCTAAATATTTAGCTTTGGAGTTGTGTAGAGCACTCCATGATACAAGTCAATAAACCAGGCCACTGCTCTGTTTATTGGACCTGAGTTGGGTTATGAAATCTGGTTGTTGCCTCCTAGATGCCATTTTGGCCATCCTGTTTCTAGGAATATCATCCAAAACACACCGGCCAAGATGGAGCTTACACAATCCTGCCACACACTGTTGTCACAGCCCTGGCGCACCCTCCTTATTCTCTGGGATATGAAAGATTTTATGGTGAGAGGAACACTGAGCCCATCTTCAACTTTTCCTGTTAGAGTCACCAGGAGTCAATTTTGGCACATGGAAGTCCCAGTTATAAAGCAGTGTAGGAAGTCTAAAGGTCACCTAGATACACATTTGAGCATGTATCCATTTATCTTAGGTGCCACCTAGAATATGACCAGTCTAATTGCTCCTTTGTCAAATATTTATTGCTCTTTCCCTTAGTGACCTCACCCTCTCTTAAGTTTCATCATCGCCGTTACAGGGATGAATTCTGAATCTACATACCCCATACTAACATGGGCTCCAGTCTTGCATCTCTAGTCTTTTTCTGGGCATCTCCAATTGAATGTCCCTCCATCATCTTGAAGTCAAAAGATGCAAAACTAAACTCATCTTCCTCTCCTTAACCCCTCTCTTTCTGATGATACTACAATTCTCTCAAAGCTTCAAGTTCATAACCTTAAAATAATTTTTCACTCTCTCTCCTCTCCCTCATGCTCTAGTCCTATCAGTTGTACTTCCTTGACATCCCTTTGTTCACAGAATCAAAGTTTCAGAACTTAAAGAATTCTGAGTAGGTATCTAGTACAATCAACTCACTTTATAGAAGCTGAGATCCAAAGGAGTCACTTGTCCAAGATCACATAACTGACTGGGGCAAAATTTGAAAGCAGTTCCTCAGATTCCTAATCTAGTGCTCCTTCTATTATCTCACACTTCTGTCCTTCCTTCCTCTCTTTCCCCATCCACTGTATTCCCCTATTGCCCCCACCCCCATTCATCTTTTCTCACCTAGACTTCTATGGTTGTTGTATCTGTCTTGGGTTGAAGAGAAGGAGGAAAAATAGTAGAAATCTGTAGATGATGAGAGTACTCATTAGGGCTGACTTTGGATCAAACCAAGACACAAACTGACCAAACCAGATTGGGCACTGAGCTTGGAGTTCAAAAGTTCTGGGTAGAAATTCTCCCTCTCATACTAGCTATGTGACCTTGAGCAAGTCATTCTCTGGGCTTTAGTTTCCCCATCTGTAAAATGGTGCAGTTGGGCTTTAATGCCCTCTAAAGTCCCTTTCAGCTCAAAATCATGTAATAAGGCACAAGAATTTTACAAAACATGAGTATCCATGGTGCTGATGGAAGCAGGAAATCACGGTCCTGAGGGCAGATGTACAGGAAATCCACTCTCTCTCTCCTGGACAAATAGGCACCAAGTCAGGAGACACAGGACCAGAAATGTTTCTGTGATACAATTCATTTTCCCTTCTCTTCCTATCTCTGGGCTATCTCCTCTCTAATCCACCTTTCTTTCATTACACTGTATAAGGCCATGGTTGTGAACCTTTGGCACACATGCCAGAGCAGGCACTCAGAGCCCTTTCAGTGGGAATGTGTACCATCATCACCCCAGCACAGAGTTCACTAGAATTCATTACTAGAAAGCCAGAGAGTTGCAGGGCTGGGCTGTTTCCTTCCCCATCTCCATGCATGCCTGAGGATATTTCTCACATTGTCCACCCTTCTAAAAACTGGTCGGAATCATCACCCACACTCTCTTGAATCTAAAGGGCCTCAGGGGCTATAACTGAACCAGAATTCCCTATCTACAACGCCCCCAACAAGCAATGAGCCTCCCTCCCACTCCCTGCAGCCCATTCCTCTTTGAGAGCATTCCAATTCTAATACCACTTAAATCAGCAACATATCCCAAAAGGTCTGACACCAAGACTATGTTTGCTTCCCAGTCATTGCTCCTCATTTGGACTTTGAAGACTAAATTGAACAAGTCTATCCCCTCTTCCATTTAACAACTATTGCTCGAATTAGTTCAACTTTTGTTAAGTCCACTCCACCTCTCCACTTGTTCTGTGCCCATGAAATTTTCTCTGATTGAGTTCTAAAACAGTTTAGTAGTGATCAGCATGGCCAACTGATTGTCTTGGCTGGCGTCCGCATGCATTTTTTTTTTGAGTTGCCATTAATTTTTAAAATATATAACTTCCCAGTCCTTAGTGATAGCTATAAAAATTCCAGAATGCTTCAAATAAGATATAACTGGGGATCACATTTAATTTATCCCAGGCTGCCTGGTGTCAAAGTTCAGGATGCCAGTTTTCTGCTGTCACTTACTCCAGTCATGGAAACAGAAATCTTGAAAACTCTTTGTTAAAATGAGAACTTGGGTAACTTTCAACTGAATATCAAACTTAAAGTTGGTACTTCATTCTTTTAAAAATATTTTTTTCTTTTTCCTTTTCTTATAGATGCCTACCTCACTGTGGAAAATCCACATGCCACCTCTTAATTTATTTTTTCACGCTAAAGAGAGTGTTTGAAACTAGGATTATGGGGCAACCAGCCCTAATTGGTTAGTCAAACGCTCTGTGGAAATGCCTGCCCCTACTGGATTCTAAGATGCTATTCCCAGTTACTATTTCCAGACTCCAGTTTTCTCATCTATAATACAAGGAAGTTGGAATAGAGGAAGGCCAGGGTCCTTTTCAGATTGAAATTTTAGAATCCAATGAAAACTGCCAATTCATCTGTGGCCAAAACTCCCTTCCCTGAATCATGTGTGGATTTAGATGTAACCTCTGTCTGTCTGGGGCCAGAGTAATCAAAGTATAATAAGGTTAGAGATGTGTTCATGTCTGTCTGAGGAAAAGTAATTGGCCAAGGGATAACTACCTGATTAGTCACTTTTGAAAGAAGGGGTGGAAGAGACACAGAAAAGGAATTCAGAGATATAGGAGGTAGTGGGAGTTAAAGAGAGATCTCAAACTCTTAGAAAAGCTGAGGATATGACCAAAGAAAAGGAGAGGGAGAGAGGGAGAAAAGGAGAGCAGAGAGAACAGGGGGAGAAAGAGACAGAGAGATAGAGAAACAAAGATACAGAGAAAGAGAACCAGAGAGCTGCAGTGGAATGAGTTCAAATCCCAGTTCTAGTATTTATTATATGTGATTTATATTAATTATATTATATTAA
>NW_025366958.1:0-6426 GCF_016433145.1 Gracilinanus agilis | reverse complement strand
GATAAAATTGACAAAGTACTGGTCAATCTAATAAGAAAAAGGAAAGAAGAAAACCAAATTGACAGTATTAAAGATGAAAAGGGAGACCTCATCTCTAATGAAAGGGAAATTAAGGCAATCATTAAGAACTATTTCACCCAATTATATGGCAACAAATATAACAATTTAGGAGATATGGATGAAAATTTACAAAAATATAAATTGTCTAGATTAACAGCAGAAGAAATAGAATACCTAAATAATCCCATATCAGAAAGAGAAATTGATCAAGCCTTCAAAGAACTCCCTAAGAAAAAATCACCAGGACCTGATGGATTCACAAGTGAATTCTATCAGACATTCAAAGAGCAACTAATCCCAATACTATACAAATTATTTGATATGATAAGCAAAGAAGGAGTCCTACCAAATTCCTTTTATGACACAAATATGGTACTGATTCCAAAGCCACGTAGATCAAAAACAGAGAAAGAAAACTATAGACCAATCTCCCTAATGAACATAGATGCAAAAATCTTAAATAGAATACTAGCAAAGAGATTCCAGCAAGTAATTAAGAAGATCATCCACCATGATCAGGTGGGATTTATACCAGGAATGCAAGGATGGTTCAACATTAGGAAAACCATCCACATAATTGACCATATCAACAGTCTGACAAACAAAAATCACATGATTATCTAAATAGATGCTGAAAAAGCCTTTGACAAAATACAGCATCCATTCCTATTGAAAACATTCAAAAGTATAGGAATAGAAGGACCCTTCCTAAAAATAATAAACAGGATATACCTAAAACAATCAACAAGCATTATATGCAATGGGGATAAATTGGAAGCCTTCCCAATAAGATCAGGAGTGAAACAAGCATGCCCATTATCACCTCTATTTATTCAACATAGTACTAGAAACACTAGCAATAGCAATTAGAGAAGAAAAAGAAATTGAAGGTATCAAAATAGGCAAGGAGGAGACTAAGCTATCACTCTTTGCAGATGATATGATGGTCTACTTAAAAAATCCTAGAGAATCAACTAAGAAGCTGGTAGAAATAATCAACAACTTTAGCAAAGTTGCAGGATACAAAATAAATGCACATAAATCATCGGCATTTCTATATATTTCCAACACATTAAAACAGCAAGAGGTAGAAAGAGAAACACCATTTAAAATCACCCTAGACAATATAAAATACTTGGGAATCTATCTACCAAAACAAACACAGCAATTATACGAAAACAACTACAAAACACTTTCCAAACAAATAAAACTGGAGCTCAACAATTCGAAAGCCATTGATTGTTCATGAGTAGGATGAGCTAACATAATAAAAATGAACATTCTACCCAAATTAATTTACCTATTTAGCGCCATACCTATCAAATTACCAAAAAACTTCTTTACTGAATTAGGAAAAACTATAACAAATTTCATTTGGAATAACAAAAGATCAAGAATATCAAGGGAAATAATGAAAAAAGATGTGAAGGAAGGGGGCCTAGCAGTACCAGATATTATACTATACTATAAAGCAGCAGTAATCAAAACAATATGGTACTGGCTAAGAGATAGAAGGGAGGATCAGTGGAATAGACTTGAGGTTAATGACGTCAGTAAGACAGTGTATGATAAACCCAAAGAGCCCAACTTTTGGGACATGAATCCACTATTTGACAAAAACTGCTGGGAAATTTGGAAAACAATATGGGAGAGATTAGGTTTAGATCAACATCTCACACCCTACACCAAGATAAATTCAGAATGGGTGAATGACTTGAATATAAAGAGGGAAACTATAAATAAGTTAAGTGAACACAAAATAGTATGCCTGTCAGATATCTGGGAAAGGAAAGATTTTAAAACCAAGCAAGAGTTAGAGAAAATTACAAATAAATTAAATGGTTTTGATTATATTAAGCTAAAAAGCTTTTGTACAAACAAAAACCATGTAATCAAAATCAGAAGGGAAACAACAAATTGGGAAAAAATCTTTATAACAAAAAACTCTGACAGGGGTCTAATTACTCAAATATACAAAGAGTTAAATCAATTGTATAAAAAATCAAGCCACTCCCCAATTGAAAAATGGGCAAGAGACATGAATAGGCAATTTTCAGGTAAAGAAATCAAAAGTATCAATAAGTACATGAGAAAGTGTTCTAAATCTCTAATAATTAGAGAAATGCAAATCAAAACAACTCTGAAGTATCACCTCACACCTAGCAGATTGGCTGAAATGAAAGAAGGGGAGAATAATGAATGTTGGAGGGGATGTGGCAAAATTGGGACATTATTGCATTTCTGGTGGAGTTGTGAACTGATCCAACCATTCTGGCTGGCAATTTGGAACTATGCTCAAAGGGCTATAAAAGAATGCCTGTCCTTTGATCCAGCCATACCATTGTTAGGTTTGTACCCCCAAAGAGATCATAGATAAACAGACTTGTATGAAAATATTTATAGCTGCGCTTTTTGTGGTGGCAAAGAACTGGAAAAGGAGGGTATGTCCTTCAATTGGGGAATGGCTGAACAAATTGTGGTATATGCTGGTGATGGAATACTATTGTGCTAAAAGGAATAATAAACTAGAGGAGTTCCAGGTGAACTGGAAAGACCTCCAGGAACTGATGCAGAGTGAAAGGAGCAGAGCCAGAAGAACACTATACACAGAGACTGATATACTGTGGTAAAATCGAATGCAATGGACTTCTATACCAGCAGCAATGCAAGGACACAAGACAGTTCTGAGGGATTTATGGTAAAGAACGCTACCCACATTCAGAGGAAGAACTACAGGAGAGGAAACATAGAAGATAAACAATTGCGGGGGGTGAAGGGGAAAGTAGGGGCATGAAGCATGTAAACATGTTAAAAATGAATATTAATAAATGTTTAAAAAATGATGCAGATAAAAATCTCTGGTTTATTGAGTAGTTGGAGATCTATAGGACAAAATGAACAAGCACAGGTCAAGATGAACAGACACAGATGGTTGGCAATCTCGGCTACTGGAGGGAAGATTCATTTTGATAAAATCATATATATTCTGAAGTACTGAACTATTAGAAGGAAAAGGATCATCCAAGCTTTTTAATCTTCAATATCATTCAATTCATTTTTTTCCTTCTTTCCCAAGAAGAGTAACCTTCTGAGATATATCAGTATTTAAATGTATTTTTGAGAATTAGAATCAGTATTCAACTGATTCAAGTAAGTGGCAAATAGGCAGTACTATGAATAGAATGCCCTTAGAATCAGGAAGATCTAACTAAGTTCAAGTCCAACCTCAGACACTTGCTTGCTGTGGAACCCTTTGCAAGTTCAAGAAATTCATTGTGTGCCTCAACTTTTTCATCAGTAAAATGAGGATAATAATATCACTATCTTCCCCGAGTTGTTGTGAAAATGAGATAACTGTTGGCTGCTTTGCAAACATTAAAGGACTAACTTGAATATTTGCTAGCATTATGTACCTACTCTTGAGTCTGATTACTAAAATAAAAACTCTTTTGTGAAGTTTTTTCAATAATAAATGTACAAGAATAAGAAAAAAGATATACTGGATATGATAACTTCAAAGTTATCTGGAAAGTTTCTCCTCTAGAATCAATTTGAAAGATCTGTATGGAGGGAAATTCAATTTCCAAGTATTCAAAACACAGACTAATGTGTTTTAATGTATCTCCTGATATTATTTTATGTCTACAAGCTATGTAATACATTCACTTTTCCTATAAGAGATTTAAAAAGTTATAATTCATTTTCCATATTACATGCTTCTTGAAACATGAAGTGATATATTTCTTCTCAGCTCCTTAGTATACACACAAATCAAAGATATCAAACCCTCTTATATTAGACCATTACAAGTGTCCTAAAACCTAGGAAACTTTACACAAAAGAACTCTGAGTCATTTTGCATAACAATAAGACCTGAAAGTTGAAATAGCAAGAATCATTTATAAATGAAATTTTCTTAGAAATGCTCCAATTTGAAAAGGGTACTTTTCTCCAGGGAAAAGGAAGAGGTCAACTACTGACTTCTACCTTTTCCTAACAGTTATTATAAAAATGTGACAGTTGAAGACAATCTTGGTTGAATTTTAAGCATTTTTGCCATTGTTATAATAACTAGAAACAAGAAGCTTATGATTGTTGGTTAACTTTTGCAAAATTAAAAAATCCCTAATCAAACTTTAACAAGAGTCTCTTCTCTCTATCCTCCAAAGAAAAACAATTTTAGAGTTTTTATTCCTACTTAAGAGTTTCATCATGCCCAGCAAAATACCTAGGTACTCAATAAAGATTTGATTAGTTAACCTGAATCCCACAATCAGAGGGAAGTTGGTATGGTGGGAATAACACTGGAATTAGGGATGCAAAACATGGATTTAAGTGTTGCTGCCCGTTGTCTTGTATAAGGTTATCTGGTATAAGGCAAGTCACTTGACCTCTCATCCCTTCCTCCTTTGTTTTTTACTTTATAAGTATGCAGAACTCAAGCTCCTATACCAGTGATGGTGAACCTATGGCACACAAAGCACTCTCTGTGGGCATGTGTTTGTTACTAGAAAAGCAGAAGGACTCAGGTAGAGCTGCCCCCCTCCCCCTCTCCACCATGCCTGAAGACATTATTTTCACATCACCTGCCTCTTTGCCCAACAGCCCAATTGGAGTGCACAGGGGATAAGGTGGGTGGCTCACAGGAGCAGAGCTGGAGGGGAGCAGAACTGGAGGGCCACTCCCCTCTCTCTCTCCACACTTGCTGAGGACATTCCTCATTTCACCCACCCCTCTGCCCAACAGCCCAATGGGAGCACTTCTTCCTCCTCTGTGTGGGGTAAGGGAGCATGAGGCAGGGCACTTGGGGAGGGGGTGCCAGCACTCCATTTTTAAAAGGTTAGCCATCACTGTTCTATACAGCCAGTGGGTATACACTTATTAGGTAGATCACACTTATATACAAGATATGAGTTAGAGACAAGGCTTTTTTTTAAGAGACTGGGGAGATAAGATGGCTATTAGTAGTAGTAGTAATAGTATTTATTTAGCATTTTAGGGCTTATAAAGCAAATTACATGTTATCACACAAAAATCCTGTGAGATGGGTGCTATTAATTGCCCTATTTTATAGATGAGACAACTTGAGAGAAATTAAATTACTTTCTGAGTCATTTCAATTAGTAAAGTTTGAAGCAAGGTTTGAAATCAGATAATCCTGACCAAGTCCAGCACTCTGTGCACTGTGGCACCTAACTTCTTCAAAAGGGAACAATTCACTTGCCACTCAACCTGCCCCAACACTCCTTCTGATTTTAAAAGAATCTAATGGCATGTATAATACCTTTTGTTAATATAAAGTACCTTATTAATATGTGATAAGCCACTGCCTTTCCTTTGGGGGAAGTTTAACAGAATTTATTAAAAACTAAAGGGGTAGAGATACAGAAAGAAGGCAAGTGAAAAAAACTGAGATAGCCTATGCCCTGCACTTTGGTACTAGCCTGATTGCTCAAATAATACCATCCTAAGAATAGTTGCTCAGGGTGCTCTACATTTCTTGAATTACATCAAGGGGAATTCAGAATCCTAACACTGTGAGGATAAACTTTTTTATTCAGCGTTCAAGTGGGATCAACCAGACTTCTAAATCAACTCTTATTCCTGAATAGGAAAGGAGAGCGGAAATAACTGGTAGTCTACTCTGAATAGACTTTTGCCTTGTGGAGCAAATAGGGTTAGAGTTCTAATAAAACATGGTTTTATGTCTACATAACATGCTGACGAACGATTCTGCTTTTACTACTGTTGACTTAATCTAATGGAATACTTCTTATAGAATGTCCTTGAATTAAAGGTAAATCAATGAAGGGGCATAAAGGATAAAGGGAAGTTTTCCTTGTGGTTTAGAGGCTGAAAGGTCTAACCTAGATCAATGAAATAAGCATTGCCATCCACAGCTAAAGGGAAACAGCCAGTTCTCTTGGAACCAGAGCTTGGTAGCTACCACTGAGTGCCCTCTGGTGTCCAATAGAGTACACAGTAGCAGGAAATGAATGTCTGACAACAGTTATCTCTGTGAAACAGGGGGTCAGCTTACTAGTCCCCAGGTAGCTCCATGCAAAACAATGAAGTTGGCCTAGATAACCTCAACTTTTAACCTTCCAACTCTAAAAATTCTATTCTATTTCACAGCTGGCAAAAAAAAAGTGAGCCTTATTCTTGTTTCCAAAATTCAATTTACTAAAACGGTGGCACTTTCTACAATGAATTAAAAATAAGGACTAGAGAACTAACTTTTGAGTCAGAAGATCAAGGAATAAAATATAAATACTACATATGCAAAATGAGTTCTGATGAAGGAAGGAGGAAGGAAGGAAGGAAGGAAGGAAGGAAGGAAGGAAGGAAGGAAGGAAGGAAGGAAGG
>NW_025366957.1:0-1146 GCF_016433145.1 Gracilinanus agilis | reverse complement strand
GCTGAAAGATAAAGAAAGACCCAGACAGACATAGCCACCTCCAAAAAAGTGAAAAGACTTTAAGTCAACATACTCAACAGAAGTGCAGACAGACAAATAACATTGGGAGGGATAGGTTGATGGTCCCGCTGGTGAAACAAAAACAAATTGTCCCTGAGGGGGACTGAAGAAATCCAGAGTTCAAGGAAACTGGCTGCTGGGTATCCATCTTTGATTTTATTGTCATTAACATTTTTTCTTTTACATTTGTTCCCACCTCTCCCTCTACACCCAACCCCCCAATTCTCCTCTGTTGGAGTTTCTTCCAAAGAAAGTAGAGGCTCTTTATTAGGAGGGATGAGAAGGAGGATGAGCCACAGGACAGAGTGGCTGAGTTGACTCACTCACATCTAAGCTGCCCTTGTGTATAAACTGATACAGAGCAAAGTGAGCAGAACCAGAACAATTTATTCAGTAACAACATCGTAAAAGACAAACAACTTTGAAGGGTTTGAGCACTCCAACTCAAGGACCAACAAGCACAGTCCCAGGGGACTCATGATGAAGTATGTTGTCCTCTGCTGACAGAGCAGTGATAGACTCAGGGTACAGAATAAGACATATAACTCTGGTCATGGCCAATGCAGGAAATCATCTTGCTTGACTGCATACTTTGTTACAAAGGTTTTGTTTTTATTTCATAGAATCAAAAGATGCTAGAACTGAAAGGAAGGCAAATCTCCCACATTTGACAAAACTAACTTGTTTTGCCTAAGCCACTCATCAAGGGAGTCTGTGATAAAGCCTCACTAGACCCCCAGGTCCCAAGACTCCCAGCCCAAACAAACATAGATAGGATTATATAGTAAGAAAATTTTGAGGACATTTACTCCAACCCTCCCATTTTACAGGTAAGAAAATCAAAGTCCAAGGCACTTCTCCCCATTTTGAAGCCATCAGAGTTAAGATCTATGAAGCAATTAGAAAATATCATAGAGAATAAGGTGAACAGTGAAATGCTGAACTGGGTTCCACCATCATTAGTGTGGGCTAAAGGAAGATGAGCTATTACCAGATGGTCTCATTAAAGAAAACTTAAAGCCAGTTATAGACTGGGAGAGAGGGAGAGAGAGAGAGAGAGAGAGAGAGAGAGAGAGAGAGAGAGAG
>NW_025366956.1:0-13880 GCF_016433145.1 Gracilinanus agilis | reverse complement strand
GATTTTATTAATTTCTCCCTTGGTTTTTAGTATTTCTAATTTAGTTTTCATCTGGGGATTTTTAATTTGCTTGCTTTCTAATTTTTTGAGTTGCATGCCCAATTCATTGATTTCTGCCCTCCTTAATTTGTTAATATATGCACTCAAGGATATAAGTTTCCCCCTGAGTACTGCCTTGGCCGTATCCCACAGAGTTTGGTAGGATGTCTCATCATTGTCATTTTCTTCAATGAAATTGTTGATTGTTTCTATGATTCCTTCTTTGACAAATTGGTTTTGAAGAATCATATTATTTAATTTCCAATTAGTTTTTGATTTTCCTGTCCAGGTGCCCTTACTAATTATTATTTTTATTGTATTATGATCTGAGAAGGTTACATTTATTATTTCTGCTCTTTTGCATTTGTTTGCAATGATTATATGCCCTATAACATGGTGAATCTTTGTGAATGTGCCATGTGCAGCTGAAAAGAAGGTGTATTCCTTTTTGTCCCTATTTATTTTTCTCCACATATCAATTAAATCTAATTTTTCTAGGACTTCATTCACCTCTCTTACCTCTTTCTTATTTATTTTTCGGTTTGATTTATCTAGATCTGACAGAGGAATATTTAGATCTCCCACTAGTATGGTTTTACTATCTATTTCCTTCTTGAGCTCTGCCAGTTTCTCCTTTATGAATTTGGGTGCTATGCCACTTGGTGCATTCATATTGAGCAGTGTTATTTCCTCATTATTTATACTGCCTTTAATCAGGATGTAATGACCTTCCCTGTCTTTTTTAATCATATCTATTTTTACTTTGGCTTTGTCAGAAATCATAATAGCCACTCCTGCCTTCTTTTTCTCATTTGACACCCAAAAGGTTTTGCTCAAACCCTGAACCTTAAACTTGTGTATGTCCACCCGCCACATATGTGTTTCTTGTAGACAACATATGGTGGGATTTTGGTTTCTAATCCACTCTGCTATTTGCTTCCCTTTTATGAGCGAGTTCATCCCATTCACATTCAGAGTTATAATCATCAGTTGTGCATTTGCTGACATTTTTGAATCCTCCCCTATTCCTACCCCCTTTTTCCTTATACTTTTTCCTTTGAAACCATTGGTTTGCTATTGATCCTCTATCCCTTATCCCCTCCCTTGATTATCTTCCCTTTCTACCCCCTCCCTTATTTTCCCCCTCTTTTTGTTTTTAAAGGCCTTATGAATTCCCTCCCCCTTCTCCCCTCCCTTTTTTTGACCTCCCCACTCTCCTGCTCCCCTTGGTTTATCCCTTCTAACTTTCTCAGAAGGGTTTAATAAGAGTGTTATGTTCCAATGGATAGTATAGCTACTCTTCCCTCTCCGGGTTGATTACACTGAGAGTAAGGTTTTATTATTACCTCTTAATGCTCTCTTCCTCTCCTTCTTATAATAGTTTTTGTCCCCTCTCCCTCCCATGCCCTCTTTGTGTGTAATAGAATATCCTATTTTCTTATTCACTCAAGTTTCTCTTGGTGTCCCCTGCTATTCACCCCCTCTTTCCCATCCCCCATGTCATCTTAGATTATTTAGTGTTCCACCCTCACCCTGTGAATTATTCTTCTGATTACTATAATAGTGAATATTTTAATAGTGAATAGAGTTCACTACAGAGAATTAAACATAACATTTCTCTACATAGGGATACAGATAATTAGATCTCACTGAGGCCCTTGAAAAGGCAAATGTAAAAATTATAAGTTTTCTTTCTTTCCCCTCTGTATCTTATTTACCTTTTCATGTTTCTCTCGATTTTTGTGGTTGGATATCAAACTTTCCATTTAGCCCCGGTCTTTTCTGTCCAAATACCTGGAATTCTTCAATTTTTTGAATGCCCATACTTTCCCCTGGAAATATATAGTCAATTTTGATGGGTAGTTGATCCGTGGTTGCAGGCCCAGCTCTCTTGCCTTTCTGAATATCGTATTCCAAGCCTTGCGATCTTTTAGCGTGGAGGCTGCCAGATCCTGTGTGATCCTGATTGGTGCTCCTTGATATTTGAATTGTTTCTTTCTGGCTTCTTGTAAGATTCTTTCCTTTGCTTGGAAAATCTTGAATTTTGCAATGATATTTCTGGGTGTTTTCTTTTCTGGATTGAATGTCGCAGGTGTTCTCTGAATCCTTTCAATGTCTATATTGCCCTCTTGTTGTAGGACTTCAGGGCAATTTTGCTGAATTATTTCTGTTAGTATGGAGTCCAGGTTTCTATTAATTTCTGGTTTTCCTGGAAGACCAATTATTCTCAAATTATCTCTTCTAGGCCGGTTTTCTTGGTCTGTCACTCTTTCATTGAGATATTTCATGTTTCCTTCTATTTTCTCAGTCTTTTGACTTTTTTTTATTTGTTCTTGTTGTCTTGAGAGATCATTAGCTTTTAATTGCTCAATTCTAGCCTTTAGGGATTGGTTTTCGGCTATAATCTTTCGGTTTTCGGCTATGATCTTCTGGTTTTCGGCCATAGTCTTCTGGTTTTCTGCTATAATCTTCTGGTATTCCTTTTCAATCTGGTCATTTCTGGTGTTCAATTTGCTTATCAGTTCATTTTGTTTCTGAGCCTCACTTTCCATTTGCAAGATTCTACCTTTTAAACTGTTATTTTCTTGCCAGATCTCTTCCATTTTCCTCAAAATCTCAGTTTTGAACTCTTCCATAGCTTGTGAGGAGTTTTCCTTATTTGAGGAGGGTCCAGATGCTTGTTTGTTCTCCTCCTCTGTTTGCTCGGTTGTCTGGATTTTCTCTGTGTAAAAGTTGTCGAATGTTAAAGACTTCTTTTTCTTGTTGTTAATCTTTCTCTTCTGAACTTCCTGAGACTGGGTAGCCATCATTAGCCCAGCAGCTTCTCAGGTTTATCCTCGAGCTCAGGATCTGTCTGTGGTCTTTTGGCTCCTGAGGTCTGAGTTCTGGTTTTTTCCAAGGTCAACCCCCTGGTAGACCCCCTTGCTTGATCCTCTGCCGGAGGTTTCTTTAGAAGTGTCAGGGCGCTGCTTCCACAGTCGTATACCCGTCTGCACTGGTTCCCCACTCAGGGTTTAAGAGCTTTAGCTCTTGGCTGTGTCTGCCTCCACCCACGCCTCCAGCCATGTCTGCGCTCTGAGCCCAGGCTCTGCGCCCTGCGTCCGCTCTCTGCGGCCTGCTCCCACGCTCAGATTTTGTGTGCGTCCATTAGCTTTTTGGGGTCCTAAATCTTGCTGCTCTCAGGAACAGGCCCCAGAGCTGCCAATGACTCGATGGGTTCCCAAAACTTGCTCTATTTCTTTTTAGCTGGCTTCGGCGCTATAGGTGTTGTGTTTGGAGGGGGTGGGGGTGGGGTGGTTGCTCAGCCCATGATTTAGTGAGAGCTGTTTCACCCCTTTATAGCATGGAAATGCCTCGATTCCACGTACCTTCCACTCTGTGCCCTGTTGTGGGGTTGCTCCGTTCATCTGGACTTGTTTTTATGTCCCCTTGAGGAGTTTTGTGTGTTTTGGTCAGGAGAGGTTAAGAGCTGCTTCTTACTCTGCTGCCATCTTAACCCGGAACCCTCCAGGTCCCTTTTTAGGATTTGGAAGAACAATGTCCAGGCATCAGAGAATCCTTGTGGCATTCTTTGTCACAAGAGCTGGGCATTTTTCCAGGTGAAGGCAAAGATCTTTTTACAAGACTTATTGAGGAGTATGGAAAAATAGGCACTACAGAGGTTGATGACAGTAAACAAAATTGTTTTACAATTTCCTTACATGATGAATAAGGGGATTGACTAAAAGCAAAACACTTGTGTAGGGAATTCTGGGAAGATGGCAGCTTACATGGAGGAAATCTTTAGATCTCTGCACCCTTTCCACACTGAGATAAAAATTAAAGAGCTTTGAGTGGAAAGAAAACCAAGTCTAACAACAGGACAGAGCAGGGGGATCCTATTGCTGCACAACTCAAGAGGTACACCAAGAAAAGGGTTTGAATTCTTGAACTCTTGAGTCTGAAGGTATAGACTGAGAAGTTCAGGACCTCTCCCCCACAGATTCTCCAGCAGCCTCTGAAATCTCCAGATGGGCAAACACACCAGCCTGCAGAGAGGGCCTTGTTGGTGCAGGTCTCAAGGACTCAAGGACTCAAGAGCATAAATGCCAGGGAGGTGGTTAGAGGAGAAAGGCAGAGAAACACAGCAAAGACACTTAGAAGATGGCTACTTAGATGGAGCAAAACTTCAGGCCTATGTGCCTTACCACACTGAGATAAAAAACAAAGAGCTTTGAGAAGAAAGAAAACCAAATTTAACAGCAGGACAGAGCAGAGGAACCCTACTGCTAGACAGCTCAGTGAAAATACTCCATATTGTCCCTCCTCCCCTTTTTTTCTTGAGGTTTTAGCCTCAGGGCACATTAAGCACTACAGATTAACCCAGTCCAGGATTAATCTCATCAATTGGACAGACAAGAAGTCTTCAGAGGGTGGGGAAACTCCAACACCCATTCCCCATAGACTGCAGAGAAAGTAGCTACAAACTTCCATTGTCAACTGGGGAAGATCTTTAATCATAGCTCATTAAATCCATCTGCTTAACCTAGCAGAACAGAGAAGGAAATAATATAAGTAAACAAAAGAAAAAGAGAAAAGAAATTATAATTGACAGCTTCTTTCTAGGAAATGAAAAAAGAACAGATGAAATAGAAGATCAGGAAGCTCCAGTGAATTGGATACAGGCTTTGTAAGATCTCAAAATTCAATTAATTTAAGACTTCAGAAACTCAAAAAGCAACCGAGAGAGGTTGATGACAATTGGAAAAAGGAAATACATGAACTAAAACAAGAAAATAAGGTCTTAAAAGCCAAAACTGACCAGCTCAAAAAAGAAGCAAAGAATGAGAAGGATGACCAAAAAGCCAGGGATGAAACTTAATCTTTAAAAAATAGAACTCAACAACTAGAAGCAAATGACTTCACAAGGCAGCAAGAATATATAAAAAAATCAAAAGAATGAAAAATTTGAGAACATGAAACTCCTCATTGACACAACCAAAGATTTGGAAAACAAATCTTGAAGAGACAATTTAAGAATTATTGGTCTGCTTGAACATCATGACAAAAGCAAAAGTTTGGACATCATCCTACAGGAAATTATCCAAGAAAACTGCCTTGATATTATTGAACAAGAAGGAAAAGTGGAAATTGAAAGAATCCACAGATCACCTCCTAAATTTAATCCACAACTGACAACTTCCAGGAACATTATAGCTAAATTCAAAAACTACCAGACTAAGGAAAAAAATATTACAAGCTCCTAAAAAGAAGTCATTCAGATACCAGGGAACCACAGGATAACACAGGATCTGGCTGCATCTACATCAAAGGACTGGAAGGAATGGAATATAATATTCTGGAAAGCAAGAGAACTAGGTCTACAACCAAGAATCAACTATCCAGCAAAACTGACTATATTCTTGCAGGGGAAAGTACAGTCATTCAATTAAATTGAAGATATCCAAGCATTCATAAAGAAATAAATTGGACTTAAAAAAAGAATTTGCTGCCTAAACACAGAACTCAAGAGAATCACCCTAAGGTAATTAAGAGAGTGAGGAAAAAGCAAAACAAAATAAAACAACCTTTTCTTTAAGGGACCCAATAATTTCAATTGATTTGTATTCCTAGAAGAAAAGACAATATTGGTAAATATTAAAAATTGTTTTTATCAACAGATAGTAACTAGGGTAACTAGAAGTAACTAGAAGAAGTTTACTTAGAGGGAACAGTGACAAAATGTATAGATGAAAAGTCAAGAATACATATATAAAACTAGAAGAAAACACTGGTGTAGAAAGAAATAGTAAAAGAAGAATGGGTGGGACTAAAAGAGGAAATCAAAATGATGGGGAGTTCCCAGGTGGTAATAATAACTCTGAATGTGCATGTGATAAATTCACCCATGAAATGGAAGTAGATAGCACAATGGATTAAAAACCCAAATCCTACCATACATTGTCTATAAGAAACACACATGAAGCAGGTAGACACACACGGGTAAAGGGGTTCACAAAGACTGACCATGGCCAAGGCATAAAAACATTGTAAACAAATGCAGAAAAGCAGAAATAATAAATGCAACTTTTTCAGATAATAATGCAACAAAAATTATAATTAGTAAAGGTATATGGAGAACCAAATCAAAAATTAATTTGAAATTAGATTACCTGATTCTCCAAAATTGTTTGAAGAACAAATCATAGAAACAATTAATGATTTCATTGAAGAGAATGAAAATGAGGAAACAACATATCAAAATTTTGAGGATACTGCAAAAGCAGTACTCAAGGGAAAATTTATATCCCTGAGTGCCCATATTTAAAAAAAGAGAAAGGAGAGATTAATGAATTGCATATGCAACTAAAAATACTAGAAAAAGAACAAATTAAAAACTCTCAGATAAAGGCCAAATTGGAAATCTTAGAAATCAAAGGAGAAATGAATAAATCAAAGTAAAAGAACTATTGAACTAATAAAGAAGCCAAGAAGCTAGTATTTTGAAAAAACAAATAAAATAGATAAAGTATTGGTTATTCTAATCATAAAAAAAGAGAACCAAATTAACAGCATCATGAATGAAAAGGGTCTCTCACCTCTAATCAATAGGAAATTAAGGTAATTATTAAGAACTATTTTGCCCTATTATATGGCAATAAATATGGTAATCTAGGCAAAATGGATGAATATTTATAAAAAATTAATTGCTTATATTAACAGCAGAAGAAATAGAACACTTAAATAATTGCTCATGAGAAAAAGAAATTGGAAAAGCCATCAAAGAACTCCCTAAGAAAAAATCCCCAGGGCCAGATGGATTCACAAGTAAATTTTATCAAACATTTAAAGATCAATTAATCCCAATACTCTAGAAACTATTTGACAAAATAGGCAAAGAAGGAGTCTTACAGATTCTTTTTATGATACAAATATAGTACTGATTCTTAAGCCAGAAAAATAAAAAAAAACAGAGAAGGAAAACTATAGATCAATAGCCTTAATGAATATACATGAGAATATATTAAATAAAATGCTAGCCAAAAGGCTACAACAAATTATCACAAGGATTATTCCCTACAATCAGTTGGGATTTGTACCAGAAATGTAAGGATAGTTTTAATATTAGGAAAACCATTCACATAATTGACCATATCTATAACCAAACTAATAGAAATCACATTATTATCTCAATAGATGGGGGGAAATCCTTTGACAAAATACAATACCCATTCCTTTTGAAAGCACTATGAAGTATAGGAATAGAAGGGCCTTTCCTCAAAATAATAAACACTATTTATTTAAAACCATCAGCAAGTATTATCTGCAATGGGGATAATTTAGATGCCTTCTCAATAAGATCAGGAGTGAAGAAATGATATCCATTATCACCACTAATATTTAATATTTTACTTTAAATTCTAGCTGTAGCAATTAGAGAAGAAAATGAAATTGAAAGGATCAAAGTAGGCAATGAAGAAACTAAACTATCACTCTTTGCAGATGACATGATGGTATACCTAGAGAATCCAAGAAAATCAAGTAAAAAACTAGTAGAAACAATCAATAACTTTAGCAAAGTTGCAGGGTACAAAATAAACCCACATAAATCATCAGCATTCCTATATGTTTCCAACAAAACCCAGCAGCAAGAGTTAGAAAGAGAAGCTTCATTTAAAATTGCTCTTGACAAGATAAAATACCCAAGATATGTACTTGCCAAGACAAATTCAGGAATTATATGAACATAACTACAAAACAGTCTTTACAAAAATAAAATTAGTTCTAAACAATTAGAAAAACATCTATTGTTCATGAGTAGAATGAGCTAATATAATAAAAATGACACTCCTACTAAATTAATTTAATTATTTAGTGTTATACCCATCAAACCACCAAAACACTTTTTCATATTATTAGAACAAAACATTACAAAGTTCATCTGGAAGAACAAAAGATCAAGAATATCAAGGGAAATAATGAGAAAAATATGCAAAGGATGGGGGCTTTACCAGATCTCAAACTATACTATAAAGCAGTAATCATCAAAACTATATGATACTGGGCAGCTGGGTAGCTCAGTGGATTGAGAGCCAGGCCTAGAGACAGGAGGTCCTAGGTTCAAATCCGGCCTCAGACACTTCCCAGCTGTGTGACCCTGGGCAAGTCACTTGACCCCCATTGCCTACCCTTACCAATCTTCCACCTATAAAGTCAATACACAGAAGTTAAGGGTTTAAAATAAAACAAAACAAAACAAAACAAAAAACTATATGATACTGGCTTAGAGATAGCCAAAACAAAAAAAAAAAGAAAGAAAAACCAGGCATGCAAAAAGTTTTTAAAAAGAGAGAATCTTTAGATGTATAAGCTGCTTATATGAAATGATTCAATGGGGAGACTAGGCATCTTAATCTCTGAAAAACCCCAAGTTGGGAGGTTTTAACATGCATGTCTCCCAATAGAATCACAGGGGGGATTGCCAGAAGCAAATTTCTCTCTCCAGTATCACTTTTTAAATGTCATCTGTCAGTGACCTGGCAGCTAAATACCACTTAAAATCAGGTATAGACAAGCCTTCAGAAAGAGGAAGTTAAGGAACCAAGGAATGAATGAGACAGGAAGTTGATTCCACAGGCACAGTCCCCCAGGGCAGTGCAGGCAAATAAAGAAACTATGATTTATTCCTGAGATGTGACATGTGAGAGATAGTGGGTGGAGAAAAGGGCTTATAAGCAGAGATCTGGCAGGAAGTCAATGTCTTTAGTGTGCATGTGGAGAAGCAATGTGGACCCTTGTCAGAGTTTAGCTAAAGACCTATAATGGCATCTGCAGATTAGAAAGGTTAAGTACCTCTCTACCTCTCTCCTTTTACTACTACTACTACTACTTTTGATTTTATAAAGTTATTAATCTACAAACAGCCTCATAATTTTAAATATTACAAATGATAAATAATTATAAATCAATATACAGTTTCCAAATTAATTTTTTAAACCCTTACCTTCTGTCTTGGAGTCAATACTGTGTATTGGCTCCAAGGTAGAAGAGTGGTAAGGGTAGACAATGGGGGTCAAGTGACTTGCCCAGGGTCACACAGCTGGGAAGTGTCTGAGGCTGGATTTGAACCTAGGACCTCCCATCTCCAGGCCTGGCTCTCAATCCACTGAGCTACCCAGCTGCCCTCCAAATTAATTTTAATTTTTACATCCCTATCCATATCTTCAGCATCAAAAACATTTGTAAATTAATGGCTTGTATGTGGTATAGTCAAGGATGGCCTTACTGCTTTACTGATAAAGTTGGTAGTTAATGGCTAAAACTGCTATGCCCCAAAATATCTCTTTCATCTGTTTGCCAGGTACCTGAAGTTCTCATAATTAGTCATTTGAGTCAATGCATTGGCTTCTAAGAATTGTATGTACTTTAAAATGGCCCCAGGAAGCCCTGAATTAGTTAAGCAGAGATTATCTGACCAGTCACTTAGCAAGTTATTGAGGCAGAGGGACAAGAGAAAAGTAAGAGGAAAGAACCTGGACCTGAATGTGGGACACACTTTGTAATAGGGAATGCTGAAAAAGTTGACACTGTAAAGATGTTGATTGTTCAAGAAGGGGACACTGAAGGCAACAGAAGGAAGTGGGTGGTATAGTACCTAGGGGCAGCCTTGAGAGCTGAGATAGATACCTCACTATTGAAAGCTGAGCAAATTAATTCCCTGCTTTGTAGAAATATATTGCTTATGGCAGCCAGCCAATCAGTTAGCTCATTGTTGAATGCTCTCTGGTTCTTAACTAGGATCATATATTTAGACCCAGAAGGCTCCAAGTCATCTACTTCAACATTCTCCTTTTACAGGTGAGGAAACTGAGGCCAAAAAGGTTAAGTGGCATTAAAGATCACATAAGAATTATGTTTATTTATCAGTTTTAGCAATCTGGGGGCCAAGAGAGCTAATAACTAAATTATCTGTGAAGTCTTTTACTAAATGGATAACCAGTGGAGGTTATTTTATTTTGTCCATCACCTTCAAAGTCAGTTATGCACCATTTATCAGACTGACTACTTGTCATCTGAGTTGGTTGATTATCAAAATGACCAGGCTGAAGACACTAAATTATGATCATGTCATTCAGACAGATATAGCCTAATAATAGCAACCCTAACAATCACAGGACCTTGTCTTAACAGCTGTTACAATGGAACAAAGAAACCGATTATCATCCATTTATTTAGGAAGGCATGTGGCTGCAGAAACAAATTTGGTCCAAGCCTTTCAGCAGCCCAGGAACCCAGAACTTTGGTTTCTATATAATTAATAGATGGATGAAAAAAGTGAAAAAACAAGATGAAGTGATTAAAGCACCTGAGTTCTTATTGGTGGAGGGGATGGGGGCACTGAGGTAAAAGGCTAGGGGCAATCTAGTGACATTCCTTAAGTCAGATGATAGTTGGGAGGAGGAGGAGGAATCTTGTGACTTCTCCAAAAACAAGTTGATTTTTGTGAAGTTGAGACTTTACTTAATAAAATGGTGGATAAAGAGCTATTTCAAAGGGAAAGATCTCAAATTATTTTTATTAAAAATTAAGGATTCCTGTACATTAAGGGACTAACTCAATTTAGTTTAATACAACAAATTTTATTATGTGTAAAGCTCCTGGAGACATATTTAATATCAAGAGTGAAAATATAAAAATAAATTTACCTCCAGTTTCTTTTGTATTGATTTCTGCTGTATTGATTCCATAATGTAATTGATTTTATCATATTGATTTTTTTAAATATTTGTTTGTTACATTAAAATGCTGAGTTAACCCCTTCTTCCCTCTCCTCTCTATATTAGAGAAAACATCATTTAACAAAATGATATGTGTATATATAAAACTATATCTTACTTGTTATTTATCAGTTCTTTCTCTGGAGTTTGACATACACAGGTCATTCTTCAACAGTGTTTCTGTTTCTATATATAATGTTCACTTTTCACTTTAGGCCTTTCTGTGTTTTTCCAAAATTAACCTGTTCATTATTTCTTACAGCACAGTAGTATTCCATCAAAAACATATTTCATAACTTATTTAGCCATTCCCCAATTGAAGGGTATCTTTTCCATTTCCAGTTCTATACCACCACAAAGAGAGCTGCTATAAATATTTCAGAGCATATAAGTTCTTTTCATTTTCCCCTGATTATCTTAAGAAACAAATGAGATAGTGCTCTCACTGGGTCAGAAGGCATACACAGTTTCATAATCCTTTGAACATAATACCAGTTTGTTCTCCAAAAAGGTAACAATTTTTATAACTGAGTCTGCATCCATCTAAAGCCACCTTTCTGTCTGTGAGCTGAGCTAAGGACTTCTGCTTTCCCTCTAAGTTAGCTTCAAGTTAGTTTAAAAAATGTTATCTTTCATACTAGCACCCTCTGATATACTTCCTGTAAATTTTTAAACCTAATTTACCATCTTCAAAAGATATGTCAATACTTGCCTGCCTTTGTGTAATTAGGGGAGTTTTTTTGTTTTTTAATCTCTCCCAAGGAGACAAGTCTGTTAGTTTTGATCCCCTAGCAAAGATTACAAGATGTAAATGGGTCCCATAAATCCAATCAAGCATTCTTTACCCACAGGGAGGGTAGTTACTCCACCAGTGGTGCTAGCCTGCTTTCCTTGCTGTAAATACTTATATTGTTTTTCCTACCTACTTAAATCTGTACTTTGTTTTCTTATGCTTACCAAAACTATATTAAGGCTAGTAAGCCCTTGGTTCTTAAGAGGTTATCAAGATCCAATTTACTGATTTCTGCTAGTTTGACTAATAAATTGATCATGCTCAGAGCATTGTCTCTCAGTTTACCATATTTTTCAAACACAACAATAGTCACAATTTTATTTCAGTAGGTACTCCCTCTGCTGGTAACGTTTATAACCATTTGTTTTCTCAGACTCTGTGATCTTTGTCCACATGTTTCTATAAATCCTCCATGGATGACCTGTCTAAACACGTAGGATGTTTAGACATCCTAAATATCTAGATCTTTTCCTGTCCAGTTGTAGTAGCCATCTGCCATCATTGGTCTTAGTCTGAAGTCAGATCTACTTAATCTTTTTCCCATGATACATGTCCTTGATAACATCATTTTCTGCTTGAGTTATTGAAAACATACTATAATCTATTTACATTTACTCTGTATCTATCCATTGCCCTTTAGATCACCAGAAATTTTTATTCTTTGTAGATTATTGCATTCAATGTTTCATTATCATATAGCATCAGAGTTGAAAGGCAGACTTTTGTGCAGGAATCATTAGGGGGAAAATGCAGTAGTGAATCTCTCTAATGAAATATAGCTCATTTGTTCTTTCCATTCAACCCCAGGCTCATGTTATTTTCTATTTGTAGTCTCTTTCTAAAATATGTACTTTGAGCTTCATGTATGGAACTAGCAGCAGCAGAGGAGGAAGAGGGAGGGAGAGGCAGCAGCCTGGCAATTAACTTATCTTGGTGGTCAGACAGTAGACATAGGGAGGGAGGGAGGGAGGAAGGGAGGTGGGGTGCCTTACAGGAGACTCAGTGGCAATGCCTTAACTACTGAAGTGTTGGGTACAATCTTCTACCATTCCTGAATATAAGCCTGTTGTTCTTGGCTCAAGAAGTGTTAGAAATTTGGCCCTAACTGTACAGTTTGTTCAAGGAATATTTGCTAAAAAATATAATCCTATGATAAGAAGATTCACAAGCATAGATAGAAAGCAAGTTGAAAAATGGACAAGGTTTTGCATTAGTTTCCAGCATCATAACACAGTCCATGTTGAATGATTTACAAGATCTTTGAGAACAGATACTTCCAGTTAAAGACAGTGAAGATGTGCCAATGATTCTTGTTAGTAATAAGTGTGACTTGGAGTATTGTAGGAAAAGATCAAGGACAAAACCTAGCAAGACAATGGAACAACTGTGTATTCTTAGAAATCTTCTGCTAAATCAAGGATAAACAGTGGGATCTTTTATAGCCTAATCTGGCAGATTAATAGAAAAATTCTAGTAGCTGGGAAGGCATATAGAAGTCATCAGGCCAATCACTTTCATATACAAAGTGCATTGTTCCTCTAGCCAAGTCTGAAGAATCCCTGCCCAATTCAACAGGACCGGCAGCATTTTGGCTTTACTAAATCTACCAACATCTTTAAGTGGACTTACCTGTGGTGATAGAAGTGGATGGAAACTACTGTATCAGCCGCACATTATAATCACTCTGCAGTATCATGAGAGATTCTTATAATAGTCTTAGTATGCAACTGCTAGAAACCAGAGCTAAGAGACACTGTTCATCCAACAATGTTGTACATGTAGGAAAATGGTGTGCTGTATACGTTAA
This sequence comes from Gracilinanus agilis, assembly GCF_016433145.1. NCBI lineage: Eukaryota > Metazoa > Chordata > Mammalia > Didelphimorphia > Didelphidae > Gracilinanus > Gracilinanus agilis. The sequence goes on along the minus strand of NW_025366956.1, from coordinate 484 downwards.
CATGCCAGTGCCTTCTGTTGGAGAGTACAATAAGTAAATCCTAAAAAGGGTCACTATTTTAACATAACAAAAGAAAGTTCAAAGAACTCTTCTGGGGACCACTCTAGATAATTTTGCTTCTTTGACATTTGTAGTATATTATTGTAATAAAAAAATAAATATAAAGTCATCATCATTGTACAAAAGTGCTGTAACAAAATAATTAGCAACATAGTATAATCTACTTACATCTACTATGCATTGTATCCATTGCCCTTTGGATCATCTACAATTTTGATTCTGAGGAAGGGAGAGTTGTGGGGTGGGGTTTCTTTCTTTCTTTGTTTTCTTAATTTTTAGAAAAACCTGTGGAGACTGATTTTAAAATAGCATAGCCCTCTCAGATAAAAGACATTATCTTTGATATCTATTGGGAAGGAAATGGCCAGACTTTTCCATCTTTAATTACATGTTTCCTTTTTTGTTTACATTGGGAATTATATAT
>NW_025366955.1:0-3971 GCF_016433145.1 Gracilinanus agilis | reverse complement strand
GGGGGGGGGTTGAAGGGGAAAGGTGGAGCATGAATCATGTAACCATGTTAAAAATGAATATTAATAAATGTTAAAAAATATTTTTTGGCATCTATAAAAGTAATAAACACACATATATGACTCTTCTGGTCATTTTTTTAATATTAAAAAAATCCTGATTTCACTGATATCTCTTCCAGATTCCTGAAATCAAAACATTCCTCTTAGCACTGGAATTGGCTTAATGAAAAGACACTTGTTTATATAAAAAATAAGTTTTTGAAATATGACAGTCATAAGCAAAGACCCTATGTCTTGGGTTGGGCCAGAGTTAATATTTATTTTTAAATGTATTTTCAAATTAATTTTATCAAATATTTCTCAATCTGACATAAAAAATTAAGTCAAATTCCAAATTCTCTTCTTCCCTCCCACCCACCTTTTCCATGAGAAGTCAAGCAATTTAATATTGATCATATGTGTATTGTTATACAAAATATATGCTCACACTAGCCATGTTGCAAAAGGAAAAAGGGACAAAAATTAAAAAAAAACAATTTTTTTATTGCTTCAATGTATATTGAGATCATCAGTTCAGAAAAACCTGGAAAGGATTATGTGAATTGATGCAAAGTAAAATGAGCAAAACCAATGGAAAACTACATACAGTAACAAATATTTTACATTAATCATCTGAAGAACTAAACTATTATCAGGAAAGTAAGTTTTCAAAAAACCCACAAGAAATTCATGAGTAAAAATGCTGTTCTCAGCTAAAGAAGGAACTATTGGTGTCTGGGTGCAGATCAAAGCATGATATCTTCCACTTTATTTCCTTCATGAGATTTTTGTTGTATGTGTCTTCAATAATGTTTTCTATCTGTGTGTCTTCTATCATGAAATAAAAATGTGGCAATATGTATTACAAGAAAGTAATGCCAGTTCTGGGTTAAGATAGTGGCAGAGTAAAAAGCAGCTGCTTGACTTCTCCTAACCCATGCATATAGGACTCCTCAAGAAGACATAAAAACAAATCCAGTGGAAAGAAGGGACCCCACAACAGGGTGTAGCATCGAAGGTATGTGGAATCGGGGCATTTCCATGCTATAAAGGGTTGAAACAGCTCTCACGAAAACACAAGTGGAGCAACCCCCTCCCCCACCCCACACCACCTACAACGCCAAAGCCAGCACACAGGAGCTGGAGCAGGTTTGGGGCACCCATTGGGTCATTGGCAGCTCACCAGGGCTTGTTCCTAGGAGCAGCAAGACTTGGGACCCCCCGGGAGGCTGAGGAACTCAGGGACCCTGAGCGCAGACCCTGAGCCCAGGCGCAGGTGAAGGGGCTGACACAGGCGCAGGCTGAGACACAGCGTGGACTGGGGCATGGATGAAGGGGCTGATTGTGAGTACAGGAGCGGACCTTTAGTGGGGACTCAGTGCAGAAAGAGGTGCTTAACTACAGAAGCAGCTCCCTGAGACTGTTAAAGGAGCTTCAGGCAGAAGAACGAGCAAGGAGACCACCAGGAGGCTTGTCTCAAAACAACTAGACTTGGGATCTCAGGAGTTTAAAAGGCACAGACAGATCCTGGGCTCGAGCATAATGCTGAGAGGGCACTCAGCTTACAATGGCAAGCCAGAATCATCATGAAAACCAGAAGAGAAAGATGAAGAAGTAAAAACCTTTAACACTTAACAACTTTTACACAGAAAAAATCCAGACAACAGAGGAAACAGCAGAGAAGAATAAACAAGTAACCATATCCAAACCTTCCGAAAACAATGAAAATGGATCACAAGGTCCTGAAGAGTTCAAATCTGAGATCATGAGAAAGATGGAAGAGATCTGGCAAGAAAATAACAGTTTAAAAAGCAGAATTTCACAACTGGAAAGTGAGGCAAGTAAATCAAAGACCAGAAGTGAACAGATTGAAAAGGAAAACCAAAAGATTGTAGCCGAAAACCAGTCTCTAAAGGCTAGAATTGGGTAATTAGAAAAAGATGCCCCCAAATCAAAAGAATTAATAGGCAAATTGGAGACCAAAATCAAACAGCTGGAAAACAGGTCAGACCAAACTGAAAAGGAAACTCAAAAGCTTATATCAGAAAACCAGTCTCTAAAGACAAGAATTGGGTAAGTAGAAGCCAATGATCTCACAAGACAGCAAGAGCAAATGAAACAAAGTCAAAAGAGTGATAAAATAGAAGGAAACATGAAATATCTCAATGAGAGAGTGACAGACCAAGAAAACAGGTCTAGAAGAGACAATCTGAAAATCATTGGTCTTCCTGAAAAAGCAGAAATTAATAGAAATTTGGACTCCATACTAAAAGAAATTATTCAGCAAAATTGCCCTGAAGTTCTACAACAAGAGGGCAATATAGACATTGAAAGGATCCATAGATCACCCTCTACACTAGACACTGAAAAGACAACCCCCAGGAATACATTAGCCAAATTCAAGAGCTTCCAAGTAAAAGAAAAAATTTTACAAGAAGCCAGAAAGAGACAATTCATAAATCAAGGAGCACCAATCAGGATCACACAGGATCTGGCAGCCTCCACACTAAAAGACCGCAAGGCTTGGAATATGATATTCAGAAAGGCAAGAGAACTGGGTTTACAACCAAGGATCACGTACCCATCAAAACGGACTATATACTTCCAGGGGAAAGTTTGGGCATTCAACAAGATAGAAAATTTCCAAGCATTTGCACAGAAAAGACCAGGACTAAATGGAAAGTTCAATATCCAACCACTAAAATCAAGAGAAACATGAAAAGGTAAATAAGAAACAGAAGGGAAAGTAAAAAAAAACTCATTTTTTTTTTAAATTTGCCTCTTTAAGGGCTTCAATAAAATCAAATTATTGGTACTCCTATGTAGGGAAATGTTATGTATAATTCTCTGTAGTGAACTCTGTTCACCATTATAGCATTCACTATTATAATAATTAGAAGAATTATTTATAGGGAGAGGTTGGAATACTAAATGGTCTAAGATGATATGGGTGGGACGGAAAGAGGGGGGTGAATAGTAGAGGACACCAAGAGAACCTTGAAGGAATAAGAAAAATAGGATATTCTATCACACACAAAGAGGGCATGGGAAGGGGAAGGGATAAAAACTATTATAAGAAGGAGAGGAAGAGAGCATTAAGAGGTAATATTTAAACCTTACTCTCAGTGTAATTAACCCTGAGAGGGAAGAGTAGTTATATCCATTGGGATATAAAACTCTATCTAACCCTACTGAGAAAGTCAGAAGGGATAAACCAAGGGGAGCAGGGGAGTGGGGAGGTCAAAAAAGGGAGGGGAGAAGAAGGAGTAGGTAATTCATTAGGCCTTAAAAATAAAAAGAGGTGAATAATAAGGGAAGGGGTAAAAAGGGAAGTAAATCAAGGGAGGGGACAAGGGTTACTGGTTTAAAAGGAAATAGTGTAAGAAGAAGGGATAGAATTAGGGGAGGATACCAAAATGTTGGCGAATACACAACTGATAATTATAACTCTGAATGTGAATGGGATGAACTCAACCATTAAACAGAAGCAAATAGCAGAGTGGATTAGAAACCAAAATCCTAACATATGTTGTCTACAAGAAACATATATGAGGTGGGTGGGCATACACAAGTTTAAAATAAAGGGCTTCAGCAAAATCTTTTGGGCTTCAAATGAGAAAAAAAAGGCAGGAGTGGCGATCATGATTTCTGATAAAGCCAAAGTAAAAATAGATATGATTAAAAAAGACAAGGAAGGTAATTACATCCTGATAAAAGGCAGTATAGACAATGAGGAAATAACATTGCTCAATATGTATGCACCAAATGGCATAGCATCCAAATTTGTAAAGGAGAAACTGGTAGAGCTCAAGAAGGAAAAAGATAGTAAAACGATATTAGTGGGAGATCTAAATATTCCTCTTTCAGATCTAGATAAATCAAACCAAAAATAAATAAGAAAGAGGTAAGAGAGGTGAATGAAGCCCTAGAAA
>NW_025366954.1:0-3931 GCF_016433145.1 Gracilinanus agilis | reverse complement strand
CTCCCCCACCTTCTATCTTAGAATCAATACTATATATTGGTTCCGAGGCAGTAGGGAAGTTATAGGGATTGAATGATTTGCCCAGAATCATATAGTTAGAAAGTGTCTGAGGACAAACTTGAATCCAGGACCTCCCATCTGCAGGCCTGACTATCTACTGAGCTACCTAGATGCCCCTAAGAGTGATATACTCAAGGAACATCAAGGAAGTCAGGGTTATTAGATCAAAGAGTATTTGGGCAGGTGGGGTAAAAGGTACAAGAATACTGAAAAAGGTAATGGAGGAAAGGAGAAGAGGCTACATTATTAAGGACTTTGAAGAGCAAATAGAGAATTAATAGAGAATTTTCTATTTAATTCTGGAGATGATAAGGAACCACTAGAGTTTACTGTGGGAATAACATGGTCAAACCCGTGTCAAGGGAATGGAGAATGGACTGGAGTGGAGAGAAACCAGCAGCTATTGCAGTAGTTCAGGTGTGAGGTGATGAGGGCCTGCACCAAAATGGTGGCAGTGTTAGTGCAGAGGAGGGGCCATATTTGGAGGTGAAATGGACACCATATTGGATATGAGAGAGTAAGAGAGAGGGAGGAGTCCAGGATGAATTCAAGAGGGTGAGCCTGAAGGATTGAGAGGAGGATGTTATCATCTGAAATAACAGAGAGTATAGAAGGGGGAGGCTTTAGGGGAAAAGATAATGAGGTCTATTTTGGGGCATGTTGGGTTTAAGATGTCTACTGAATGTCCAGTTTGAGAGGGAAAGTAATAGCAGTGGGAAGTCCTGAGAAAGGCTTATTCCAGAAGATAGGATTTGAACTATGTCTGGAAAAAACCAAGTGAGTTCTTTTGAAGTTCCAGGACTGAGGTTCTGGGCATCTTCTCCGATTAATCTGTCTACCTCGATTAAAGACCCGTGTTATAACAACAAAAAAAGTGGAGGGGACAGGGAAGGAGTCCAGCAGAACAAGCTCAGAAATGAGCATTCCCTGTATGTGAGACAGCCAGGTCAAAGGCATTGGGAGACTGAGTATTGTGTTCCAGGAACAGCAAGGAGGCCACTGTTGCAAAATCATGGGGTAGAAAGAAGGAAACAAAGTGAGAAAATTCGGAAAGAAGGGAGGAGCCAGTCTACCGAGGGCTGTTTGGCAGATCCAATCCAGTTATGATCTCCTTTAAATTAGGATGGCTGCTACTCCACACAATTTCTCTGACCAAGCTGTAATTTTCAATCTTCTGCACACCTCTCAGCCTAGGGTCACCAAAATCATATATCCAGATTTTGTTTTGCTGTGGTTTTCCATTTTTCTCTTACTGTAGCTAGTTTTGCTATGGTTGTCATTGTTGTTCAGTCATGCCCAACTCTTCGTGACCCCATTTGGGATATTCTTGGCAAGGATCCTGAAGCCATTTGCCATTTCCTTCTCTAGTTCATTTTCCAGATGAGGAAACTGAAGGAAACAGAGTTAAGTGACTTGCTCAAGGTCAGCCATCTAGGAAGCATCCGAGGCTGGATTTGAATTCAGGTCTTCCTAACGTCAGGCCCAACGCTCTTAACCACTGAGCCACAGCTTCCTCTTATCAAGTTACCACATTCCCCATTTACTTATATACATGGTGGCTTGTGAGCCAGTGTCTAATAGAGCCAACATGTGGTGGTCTTTATTATTATGATCAATTACTAATAGGCCAGTTGTCCCCGCCCCCCCCCAATCAGAAATTAGCAAAGGGACTGTCAAATCCCTATAGTAAAATAAAAACGTGATCTATTGGGGCTAGAATATTAGCTTCAGCCTGATTGTCCTGTACTTAACACTGAGGCCAAGGAGATTGGAAATCTCCCTTATTACTCAGCCTAATAATAGTGTTCCCATTGTTCGCTGCAATTGGTCTTCTCTGTCTTAGATTAGTCCATATTTCCCCTCTTATGGTACTCATTTCTATTTTGCCTTTAATCTCCTATCATCCATAGCTCCCATCATCTTAGTCTCATCCCTTGAAGTTATTAATGTTATTATTGTCTCTGCCTTGCCCCCTGACATTGGTATTGCCACAGCCAGGTCCTCTATTCTCCAGAGGGAATGCAGATTTAGTTCCTGAGCTTTCTGTCCTCATTTAGTCTTATGACATGATCTACAGACTCTGGGCCATAGTTTTGTCACTGTGTCAATGTCCTCTTCCTTTGTACAATAGAGTCAATTAGTTCTGACCTTCCTATACCCTTTTTGGAATCCAAATAATCCACTCTACCAATAGCAACTGTCCGTCTTCAGAAATAGCTTTCTATAGCTGAACTGTACTTTCACATGTTTGGGGAGTGGGCTGTTGTCTCCTCCAAGTCTGAAAAATCCAATGTAAAATAATATCTTCTGCTATTATATACTACATCCTGCTGCCATTGCCTTAACTGTGTGGGCCAGCCTCTCTTTTTTAGATATCATTCCCTGGCTTTTAAACTTGTCTTGTTCTACCACGACAGATTTACTGCCTGGCTGGCAGGTATCATCTGTTTCCTTCTTCATCTTAACAGCCAATAATCATCTGTTTCCTCTGTGTTTTTTTAAGGAAATCTTTATAAATATGTCCTAAATCTGTTCTGCTATAGACTCTGGTTTCTAAGCTGGAAGCTGTTTCTTCTCTTTTTCTAAAGATTTTGTGGTTAGATTTAGAATACGAAACCTACCAGGAGTTGGCTAGATCCCTGTGTCCTCCTGGCAGTGAGTCACCACCATCTAATAGGTTACTTGTGCCTCTTCCTCTTATTTGCTCTCCTACTGTTATATTTAAGAGCAACTTGGTTTAGAGCTTTTAGATACATCGTGGTTCATTATCCCTCATTGTTGTTTAGTCTTATCAGTCTTATCTGACTCTGCCTGATCTCATTTGGGATTTTCTTGGCACAGACTCTGGAGTCGTTTGCCATTTCCTTCTCCAGCTTATTTGGCAGATGAGGAAACTGAGGCAAACAAGGCTAAAAGACTTGGCCAGGGTCACAAAACTAAGTTTCAGAAGCCAGATTTGATCTCAGGTAGATGAATCTTCCTGTCTCCAGACTGGCACTCTAGCCACTGCATGATTTCACTTCCCTTTATTATCTTTACATTTCCTTCATTTGTTTTCTATTTTTATAGTATAAGATAATAATTAAGAATTCCTCTATAACTTACAAGACTATATTTTAAAGTTTCTGCTGTTGTGGCTGGGGCTTCATGAAAATCATGGCTCCTTATATTTGCTACTCATAGTCCTTAAAGAATAACCCATATCTATCCTAGATTACAACTACAGATGTTTGTGAGACTCTACCTTATCATTACAGTACCAGGGGACATGAGTTTTATGGGATATTTTCATTGTTAAAATTTTCCAGGCGCAGCTGGGTGGCTCAGTGGATTGAGAGCCAGGCCCAGAAATGGGAGGTCTTGGATTCAAATCTGGCCTCATACACTTCCTAGCTGGGTGACCCTGGGCACGTCACTTGACCCCCATTGCCTAGCCCTTACCACCCTTCTGCCTTAGAACCAATACACGGTATTGATTCTAAGTCAGAAGGTAAGGGTTTTTAAAAAAAAATTCCCTTCATTCTTTACCAAATTATTTTGAACTTCATATAAAGTTTCATTGTTCTTTTGGGCATTCTTTTTTCATAGGTGGAAGAGTGGTAAGGGTGGGCAATGGGGGTCAAGTGACTTGCCCAGGGTAACCCAGCTGGGAAGTGGCTGAGGCCGGGTTTGAACCTGGGACCTCCTGTCTCTAGGCCTGACTCTCACTCCACTGAGCTACCCAGCTGCCCCCTTTTGGGCATTCTTTTAACTGAATGCTCTCTCAAGGATAGAGATGCAGGCTTTGTATTGAAACTGGAGGAAATGAGGCAGAGAGGAGTGAGGACGGAGGGGCAGAGAGAGAGAGAGAGAGAGAGAGAGAGAGAGAGAG
>NW_025366953.1:0-8923 GCF_016433145.1 Gracilinanus agilis | reverse complement strand
ATAATTTGTATATAATATATAAAATATAATTTACAAATGCTTGTTGTGTGTCTGACCAGTACCAGATAGTTCTGATAAATACTGCTTTATATTATAGGTTAAAATATGATACTACTAGACCTCTTTTCTTTACAATTTTTTATAATTCCTTTGATATTCTTGAACTTTTGTTTTGCCAAATGAATTATTAGGTTTTTTCTAGTTTAATTTTTAAAAAATGTAATTTAATTTGGATGATATTGAATAAAAAGTTTAGGTTAGATATGATTGTCATATTGGCTTTACTCATCCATTAACAAGTAATATTTCTCTAATTAATTATTCTGACTTTATTTGTGTAAAAATATTTTATATTTAAATTATAGTTTCTGGATTTGTTTTGGTAAGTGTACGCCTAGGTATTTTATTCTATTTGTGGTTATTTTCAAATGGGTTATCTCTTACTATCTTTTTTTATAGAATTTTGTTGGTGATATATAGAAATGCTGATGATTTATGTGGGATTGTTTTATATCCTGCAATTTTGATAAACATTGATATTTCAGCTTTTTTAAGTGAAATTCTTGAGTTTTCCATATATATATCATCATATCATCTGAGAAAAGAATTAATTTTATTACTTCTTTCCCTATTCTGATTCCTTCATTCTTATTTTCTTCTCTTGGCAATATTGGTAGATTATCTAAAAAATGTTAAATAATATTGGTGATAAAGGTCATCCTTCTTTCATTTCTGATCTCATAGGGAAGGCTTCTACCTTTTCCTTATTATAAATAATGCTACCTGAAATCTATAATTATATATTTTATGTTAAATATATAATATGAACAAACATATATAGACTTTATATACACATAAAGTGTGTAAGTATATGCTTCAAGTATATAATTATTGCAAACAAATTTATTCATACCTGTTTTCAAGTGTTATTGATAACAATGAGTGTTTTATTACGTCAAAAGCATTTTCTACATCTTTTTATTTAATCATATGCTTTTTGTTTCATTTTTATGTAATCAATTATCATTTTCATTTTAGATTGGAAGCAGTCTCTGAAATTTATTAAATATCAAATAGGTATTCATATTTTACAATATAAGATACAGAGACACTAGATTTCCTTTTTTATTTTATTTTTATTGTCATGCAAAACACACTTCCATATTGGTCATTGTTGTAAGAAGACACTCATAAATAGCCAAAACACTATTGAAATGATTATCTGGGACAAGATGGATGTTACTTTGAATGACAGGACCAGCAGTTGAGAACCTTGGAATTTCCCCAGGTGCAGTGAGCCAAGGGCAAAAAGCAGTTGGCCCCAGCCCTATAAATATCCCTAAGTGACAAGACAAGGGGGCTCAGATTGGAGCAGAGATTTGGGAAAGTGGGAGGTGAAGGGTGAAGGATGGACCTGAACCTGTAACCTGTTATCCTACTGAGAGAGCTAGAGAGCAATCACCATCCTTGTGAATAGAGCTGAGAGTTTACTGATATCATCAATCAAGAATATCAAATAGTCTTCCCTAATCTCTGGCTTGGCTGTGGCCAAGTCAGGTCAGAGTTAGTGAGAGGGTAAAGAACCTCCAGTTTTTACTAAACCCAGCAATCTCCAGACCTTCAATAACCTAGACTAATAGCCTAAATAATTAGCAATAGGGTTCCTAAATCCTCAATCCTATTCCCTTGTTTCCTAACCTTATTAATAGATTTAAATACAGTATTTACCATCAAATGCCTTTCCTGAATGGTGATTATACCAAAAAGCCTTTGGGAAGGGGAGATCAATATAGATTATACTGTTATCCAATTGCTAATCAATAGCCCTCATCAACAACTATTCCAACCTCAGGTTAATATCCTTTGAATTCTAACTATCCATACAACTTCTCAGAGGTTCCCTGCCTGGACAAACTATTAGAAAGGGTAGTTGACAAGTTTATTCAACCAAACCTGTGAGGGAGAAGAGGCATAGATTATACCAACAACTGCATAGAGGCTTGTGAGGGGAGAGTGTGCTTTCTCCCTCACCAGATACTACCAGCTTAGGCCTGGGAATACAATCCCTCCTCCATCTATACCAGTGATTCCCAAAGTGGGCACTATCACCCCTTAGTGGGTGCTGTAGCAATCCAGGGGGGCCACAGGTACATTAACTTTCCTATTAATTGCTATTAAATTTTTTTTTAAAATTAATTTCCAGGGGGCTAAGTAATATTTTTTTCTGGAAAGGGGGTGGTAGGCCAAAAAAGTTTGGGAACCACCGATCTATACTATCATTTCTCTAGATCTTCTTATACACATAACAACACCAAGATAAAACCATAAATACTTCGATGTGAAAGACAACTCCAACAGTTCTTTTTATGGAAGTGAATAGCATTCCCCATTGTAAGACTTTCAGTATTGTTCCAGATCATTGCCTTGCTGAGAGTAGCCAAGATTTCACAGATAATCATCATCCAATATTGCTGTTATTATGTACAATGTTCTCCTGCTTCTGTCTATTGCACTGTGTATCTGTTCAACATTTTTTCCAGCTTTTTTCTGAAATTATCTTGCTTATCATTTCTTAAAGTACAATAACATTTCATCAACAACACATACCATATTTTTTCAGCCATTCTCTAATTGATAGACATTTATTTTATTTCCAATTCTTTGTCACTGCAAAAAAAAAGCTGCTATAAATATTTTTGTCCAATTAGGTCCTTCCCCCTTTTTTTATTATTTCTTTGGCATGCAAACACAGTAGTAATATGACCATATCAAAGGGTATTCACCAATTTATAGCCTTTTCGTCATAGTTCCAAATTGCCCTCCAGAACTGTTGGTTCCGTTCAAAATGCACAAAAAATGCATTAGTGTCCCAGTTCTGTCACATCCCCTATAACCATGATGGCTAACCTAGGCACAGAAGGGTACACAGAGCTCTCTGTGGGCACACCTGCATTTGCCCACCAGAGTTTGTTAATAGAAAGAAAGAGGGACTCAGGGTGGAGCTGTTCCCCTCCTCTCCAGGTGCCTGAAGACATTCCTCATTTCACCTGCCCCTCTTTCCAGCAGCCCAATGAGAGCACATCCCTCTCTCCCATGTGGCATAGATGGCAGCCTGTTGATTCTGTGGTGAAGGTGATTCCCATTTTAGGGTTGGAGAGGAGCTATGTTTGAGAGGAGCATAGCTCAAAACTCGGCACATAGTTGGAGGAGAGCAGAGCCTGAAGGGAGTAGAGCTCTTAGACCACTGTCCTTCCCCTCCCACAATTGCCTCTCATCATCCACCCCTCTGCCTAGAAGCCCAGTGAGAGTCCTTTTCCCCTCCTCCACATGGGGTAAGGGGAGGGACCAAAGGGGAAGGGAGGGGCAAGGTACAGTACTTGGTCTCTGAGGGGTGAGGGGTGGCACTTGGTCTCTAGGGGGATGGGCATGGCACTATTATGGGAGGAATGGGGGGAATAAGGCCCATCACTCTGTCTCTAAAATGTTCACCATTCTTGCCCTACAAGATTTACAACTTTCCTTTATGGTAATATTGGCCAATATGATAAGTGTAAAGTGGTACCTCAGTCCAGTTTTAATATTCATTTCTCTAATCAAGAGTTATTTAGAACATTTACTCATATGATTATTCATGGCTTTAATTTTTCATGTGAAAAATGCTGTTCATTTCTTTGACCATTTGTCACTTGGAAAATGGTTATTATTCTTATAAATTTGACATATTTCTTTATAAATTTGATAAATTAGAACTTTATCAGAGAAATTTTTATGAATTTTTCCCATTTTCTTGTTTCCCTTTTAATTTTGGTTACATTTGTTTGTTTGGTTATTTTGGTACAAAAGCTTTTTAATTTAATATAATCAAAATTATTCATTTTACATCTTATAATACTCTGTCTCCTATTTTGTCATAAATTCTTCCCTTTTCAAAAGGTCTACCAGGCAAACTATTCTGTGTACCCCTAATTTAGTTATGGTATCACTCTTTACATCTAAATCCTATATCCATTTTGACCTTATCTTGGTATAGGATATGAGACTCTCATTTACCCAAATCTCATGAGAATAAGGGACTGGCATTACCGGTCATCTACCCACTCCTTCCCTTTAGTGCAATGTTTCCTTTATTCATGCCTTTTATATGAGATAAATATTCCATTTTATCTCTCCCCATCCAATTTTATTTTTTGTCTCATTTCTTTGCATTCAACTTGACCTTCAATCTTCTATCTACATATGCTCTTTAAAAAATATGCAATTAGTGATATCATTATTTATTTCTTTATTTTTATCTAGAATATTTTGCCATGGTTTCATAATTCATGATTTTTCCCATTCCTCTCTTCCCTCCTTCTTCTCAGAGCTAACAAGCAACTCCATTGGACTATACATGTATCATTGTTCAAAGACTATTTCCATGTTATTCGTATTTACAAGAGTGATCTTTTAGCATGTGATACTATTCTTAAGGTTTAAATATGTCACTTTTTCTGTATGTGAATATAGGATTAACTCTCCCCTTATCTATTTTTAACTAATCCAATCTAGAACTTAAAGTACCCCTACTACCATTAAATACTAGGGTTCACAGGTCACTTATTAGAGTAAGCTCACACCTCCAAAGCCCACTTACCCCTCACCTCTCCCACAGTGCTAGGCAAATTGAAAGATTGCAAGTGGTTTATGTAAAGAAGGGGGATTAACAGGAAGAGTGGTGTACAAAGGAGAATAAAAGAAGAGACCAGCATGGTCTGGGACTTCCATTTGTTTCCCAGATCTTGGAGAGATTGGCTGAGATTCCTGCCTTGACTTTGGAAGGGCTATGTTGGTGGAACTCAGGAACCACTGGGACTTCTGGCTGAGGATTACAGGGAAATCCACAGGGAGATCTGACTTGGGGAAGCCCCTGCCTGGACTGAGCTGGACTTTCCCAAAAGAAGGGTGGTAGGCTTCATAAGAATCTGTCTCTATCTACATTTTACACTTTCACTATTTGTAAAAAAAAACAAAACAAAAAAAAAACTGTTAAAAGTCATTTTGATTTAAACCATAATATTTTAAAATCAGCAACCACAATATCATTTTATGTCTCTTTTTTTTAAACCCTTACCTTCCATCTTGGAGTCAATACTGTGTATTGGCTCCAAGGCAGAACAGTGGTAATGGTAGGCAATGTGGGTCAAGTGCCTTGTCAGGGTCACACAGCTGGGAAGTGTCTGAGGCCAGATTTGAACCCAGGGCCTCCTGTCTCTAGGCCTGACTCTCAATCCACTTGAGCTACCCAGCTGCCCCCTATAAGTCTCTTATTTAGTATAAAACCTGAATTTAAATCTTACATTTATGTTAGAAGTAAACAGTTTGACCTTATTAAATTCTTTACATTTGATATTTCACATTAGCTTCTTATATTTTCCCTTGTTCTTATAGATACAGTTTTACATTCAGTTCTGGCCTTTACTGGTTTTTACTTCAAGATTATGTGAAAGTCTTTTCTTTTGTTAAGTATTTTTTGTTCTTCTACAATGAAACTTAGCTTTGATGGTTATGTCATCTTGCTTGTTAACTCAGCTCCTTTGCTCTTCAAAATAATGTATTCCATACCCTTCTTTGTTTTCATGTAGAAGATGTTAAATTTTGTTTTATCTTTATTGTAACTTCACAGTATTTAAACTGTTTCTTTTAAGTACTCTAGTATTTTCTCCTTAAACTAGAAGTTACTAAACTTAGCAATAACATTCCTATGAGTTTTCTTATAGGTCAGTGGTTCCCAAACTTGAATGGCCTACCACCCCCTTTCCAGAAAAAAATATTACTTAGAGCCCCTGGAAATTATTTTTTTTAATTTTAATAGTGATTAATAGGAAAGATAAATGCACCTGTGGCCATCACTACTCCTATGGATCGCTGCAACACCCACCAGGAGGTGGTGGCACCCACTTTGGGAATCACTGCTATAGGTGTTAATCAATTAATTCTTTGAAGTTCTATTTTATCTTTTAGTTCTGAAATGTGAAGACAATTTTATTTAATAATTTATTGAAGTCTAGGGTTTAAACTCTTTTTAATCATAACTTTCAGGTGGTCCAAAAATCCTTATACTGTTTCTTTTCATCTTTTTTCTCCCATGTCATTCGCTTTTATAAGATGTTTCAGTCTCTACTTTTTCTTATGGTAAAATTTAGTTTTGTTATTTCTTTTTGTCTTTATCAGCTTTCCCTCCCCAAATTCTAATTTTTAGTCATTTATTTTCTTCAGTGAGTTTATCTCTTTTTATAATTTGCTGAGCTAATTAATTTTTTATTGGTGGTTGAATTCTTTATCTTTTGTTTACTATTTTTTAGCTGCTTATTTTTTAATTGTTACTTTCATGCTATTATTGAGTTCTTCTACCTATATGTGGAGGATAATAACTCAGGGTTTAATTTGTTGGGAGTTCTCTGGGAGTCTTTGACCTCTTATTTCTTCTATTTTCTAAATTACAGGGTCCTCACCAATACTATCACCTTCAACACTCTTAAACCCTCTCGCTTGTCCAAAGGTTGTATGTGCTGTTTTACTCTTTATTCCTGGAGACAGGATTAGGAACTCCATTCTTTCAGAGTTATTGACTCCCTCTAATCATACTCACTTGTCCTTATTTGCTTCTATTCTTCAGCAGCCACAGCCTGATACAAATTCCAGTGTTTTTATATAGGTCCTGTAGTCTTCTCTCAGGCAACCACCCAATCCTAACACATTTGATTGCTTGAAAGTTCTGAAGCTGCAATCTACCACGTTGCCTCCAATTCAATTATTAGACTATATCTAGAACCTTTCCAGTTTCTTCTCAAGTTGTCTTACTTTGGATGATTGCTTTTTTTTTTCCTGACTCAACTGTTTTTGCCACTTTAAAGTTCACTCATAGACACTATTTTTAATTATTTGTAGGGAAATTTGGAGAATAAATCTGTTCTTTCACCTTCCAACAAATCTTATTTTAAAAAAATATGCATTCTATATGTGGCACATACTTCCAACTTATGTAACCCAGATGGGTCATGTAATCATTCAAATAAATTTGTGTCTTCTAAATTCCATAGTTCATTCTAAATGCTGAGGATAAAATAAAAGACAAACTGCAGTTTCTTAAAAAACTCATAGTCTAATGGATAGGCATCATGAAAACAATACATACTTTGTTTATAGAAAAGACAAGGTCAAATATGTTTAGTGGTTGAGAAAACTGCCAAAGTATTTTATTTGAAATAATTTCTTTCTTTATAGTGATGCCATTAGATGAATATTAGTGTTATCAAACTCTAATAGTAAAAGAGGTCACAGAACCACAAATAAAAATTATTGGGGACTGCATAATGACTTAGAAAACCATAATCATGATATTTCTTTTTTTAAATATGTAACCCATTAAAATCATATTGGAACCACATTTTATGTAGTTCAGGCTGCATTCCAAACTATTGTGAGTTGAATGTGGTCCAAAGCTATTTGTTTGATATTGCTAATGTGCAGTATTAAAATTCCTCTCAGAAGAGGAACTCTTGTTATTTCTCTTCATAATCCTTTTGTATCTTATTTTATGAAGAAAATGTGCTCAATATAATATACAAATCATGTTAGTGTATTATTATTACATGGAACTATTAATCATTTTTAGCATTTGTAATGAATTATAAAGTTTAAATAGCATTTTAAAATATTATCTCATCACTACCCTTGAGGGTACATACTATTATCATTCATATTGTCCAGATGAGAAAACTGAGGTCCAAAGAGGTTTAGTGACCTGTACAGGATCACACAGCTAATAATTTTCTCAGGTAGTATTTGAACTAAAGTTTTCCTGTACATTATCCTATGTACCATCTATCTGGAATTACTGTGCATTACAAATGTAATTTAAAGAGAAAACTGTGAACTATACCAGAAATGAAAGTTATATTGCTAAGGAATCATGAAAGCCCATTAACGGCATCATGCAAAAATATCCATGTTCCAAGAAAGATGTGAGTTGTTAGATATTGTTATAATCTGTTTCTCTTTTGGAGTTTTAAGGCAACTTGTTAAAATTTTGGATATGTTATAAAACTTAACTCATTTTACTTATTTTTTATACTCATGTCTTATATATTTAGTATCTTAATCAGAAAAATATTTCCATGTAAATTTTTAAAGCAAATAACTTAAATACATATGAAAATATTTTTCAAAAATATTAATTAAACAAAATATATTATTGAATGCTATATAATTTATATTTTTAGAGAATCAAGTGAAGTTATAATCTCAATGAGAAGAAATTATGATGACTATATTCTTCACTTAAATTAATAACATGTTAGGGCAGAAAATAAGTTATTTTGTTGTTGCTATCATTTCTTTCTTTTTCTTACTTTTTCCTTTCTTTCTTAATTTCTTTTTTCCCTTCCTTTATTGGCATGGGAAAATTCTTGTGAAAGTAGATATGAATCCAGCAAAGCTATAATTCATACCTGTTCATCCTGAAAACACATTCAAAGATGTTTCTTTCTTTATTTCTGTTTCATTCAAAGAAAGCTTAATTGGAAAGAACACCCCCCCAACAGTTTAGAAGTTGTATTTAACATTTCACAAAATCTTTTCTTGGAATATTCTATTAAGTTGCTACCCAGATTGCTAAAGAAATGAAACCCAGTGTTATCCAAAATACTTTACTATAGCCATATGCAATGAAAATTGATGAATTGGCTTATGTTCTGAAACAGAAGAGAAAAAAAATTAAAAGTTTTAACTCAAAGTACTTTCATTGTAAAGTGATCTAACAGTTTTAGAGAAGTTGCCATTTAAAATTTTGAATCAGGTCATCAAGGAATGGGCAACCTTGCAATTTCCTTTAAGACCACTGATATTTTGGAAATGGTTTAAAAGTTTTTTATTATATATATAT
>NW_025366952.1:0-5122 GCF_016433145.1 Gracilinanus agilis | reverse complement strand
GAGAGAGAGAGAGAGAGAGAGAGAGAGAGAGAGAGAGAGAATCAGTTTTGTTAAGGACCAGTGTAGGTCTGATTGGAAACCACAGACAAGAAATCAGACAAGAAAATCATCAGAAATTCTCTTCATGGGTTTCTTTTTAAAAAAGAGAACGAGCTAGATTTTATTAATCTTCCATCATTCCCTATCCCCTGCCCTCACCCCAAACCCTCTAGGCTTTAGACATGGGAAGCAGCTCTTTCTTACATCATTTAAAGTCTTCTCCCAGACAGAGTTTTACAATATAATTTTTGGAGGGTCAGGCCCTAGGCAAACTGGGAATGGAGTATGTATAATGGGTTACTGTTGGGTAACTTAACAGTGGGTGAGGAAGGGACTGGAGGGAGAGAGAGAATTTGAAACTCAAAAAAAAAAAATTTAAAAATTAGAATGGAGTGAGAACTTTTTCTTTTTATGTCCTCAGGCATTCCCATTTTTTTTTTGTTCCACCCCCATTCCCATTTTGGTAGCATTCAGGAAAGCATTTGACAGATTTATGCACAGTGAAAATGACTGATGAATGGATGCTACTCCTTCCATAGGGTAGTAATTTTAACTGGAGGTGGAGTCCAAGCCAAAAGAAGAATCTCTAATTATGGAATTTTAAGCACCAGCAAGCAGGTCATAGAGTTATCTTTTTGAAGAGGATCTTATAGCATAGCTACATGGCATGGTGGATAGGCTACTGGGCTCAGAGTCAGGAGAACTTGAATTCAAATTTAGCCTTAGACATTTGAAAGCCGTGTGGCTCTGGTCAAGTCATTTGAACTTTGTTGTTTCTTCATTTGTAAAATGGGGATAAATAGCACCTACCTCTTGGGGTCAAGGTGAAGATCAAATAAGACAACATGTAAAGCGCTTTGTAAACTTTAAAGTCATCTATAAATGCTAGCTAGTATTATTAAATAATAACAGAGGGCAGCTAGGTGGCGCCATAGTATACAGTGTCAGAGTTAGGAAGACTCCCCTTCCTGAGTTCAAATCCCACCTCAGACACGTACTAGCTCAGTGACCCTGTGTGTCCTTGACCGTGTGCTTGCCAAGTTTATAAGGGTGCCCCTGCCGTGGGTGCTCCTGGTCCTGCAATGAAAAGTCGTATGAAGCTTAAAAATTAATATACAATATCTTCAAGTATTATATTTAATAAGATTTATTTATAATAACTTGAAGCAAAAGGAAAATAGCAGCCTCAGTAAGGAAAGGCAAGTCCCCAGACCACACGTGGGAGAAGAGAGAGCCAGAGAGCGGGTTACAGCAATTTATAAACGACAAGTGAGGACACAACGAGGATGGAGGGAAAAGGATTCTGGGTAACATCATTCAAGGGTACAAAAGTTCTAATTACACACACAGAGAGAGAAAAACCAGCCAGACCTCTGTCGAGGAGAGCCAGCCTGTGCGCCCCCCCCCCCCGGCGGGGCTCTATTTTTTGTCTCTTCTACGGATACCCCAAATGACCTTCAGAAAACCACTGAGCGCTTGGGCTTGGCCGCTCACTGTCTTGGTGAAGCATGGCGTGTTGTCAGCCAGAATTCTGAGGAAATGGGACAGGAAAGCAATAAGCGTTTCTAGAGTGCCTACTACGCGCTGAACCGCTTTTGAAAAACTCTTCACTGCAGTCCTGTGAGTCTAGGTGCCCTTAGTATCTCCATTTTACAATTGGGGAAACTGAGGCAGGCAGCCACTAAGGGATTGACCCAAACGGTTAGTGTCTGAGGCTAGATCTGAACTCAGGTTTTCTTTTTCCAGCCCAGCGCTCCATCCACTGAGCCACCTGGCTGCCTCTCCGTGAGGACACCTAGACAATGAGAGTGACCCTCCAGTGACGGGGCAGTGGCTAAAAGGCAAAGGCCTGCCCTTGACTAGGGAGCAACACCTCGACAGAGGCAGGGCTTCAGATCTGGGGAAAGTCTCGTATTCCATCTGACAAAATGAAATTCAAAGGGAGAAATGTAAAATCATATAGTTGGACTCTAAAAAAAAAAAAAAATCAGCATTGCCAGTACAAGAAACGGAGAGGAATGGCTGGAGAGCATTCGAATGAGATCTGGATGCTGTCCTGCAAGCTCAGTGTGAGTCATCGAGAAGGATCCAGCACCCAGGAAAGGCCGACGGCATCTCGGGCTTCTGGGAGAAGTCCTGCTGGACTCCGTCCTGGTCAGAGCACATTAGTTCTAGGCGCATGTCTGAAGGATGTTAAATGCCAAATAGGTGGCAAAGTGGCCAGAGGGCTGGACCTGGAGTCAGAGAGACTCATCTTCCTGAGTTCAAATTCAAGCCTAAGACTCTTACTAGCTGTGGGACCCTGGGCAAGTCACTTCACCTCAGTTTCCTCATCTGTAAGATGAGCTGGATGAGGAAATGGCAAACCATGCCAGGATCTCTGCCAAGAAAACTCCAGGGGCAGCTGGGTGGCTCAGTGGATTGAGAGCCAGGCCTAGAGACGGGAGGCCCTGGGTTCAAATCTGGCCTCATATACTTCCCAGCTGTGTGACCCTGGGCAGGTCACTTAACCCCTGTTGCCTAGCCCTTTCCACTCTTCTGCCTTGGAGCCAATACACAGTATTGACTCCAAGATGGAAGGTAAGGGTTTAATAAAATAAAAAAAAAAAAAGAAAAAGAAAACTCCAAATAGGGTCAAAAAGTCAGACACAATGGAAAAAAGTCTAAACAAAGTCAGACATAATGGAAAAAAGTCTAAACAAAGTTGGACACAATAGAAAAGAATCTAAATAAAGTTGGACACAATGGAAAAGAGTCAGACACAAGTGAAAAAAGTCTAAACAGAGTCACACATGATGGAAAAAAATGTCTAAACAAAATTGGACACAATGGAAAAAAGTCTAAACAGAGTCAGGTGCAAGGCAAAAAGTCTAAACAAAATTGGACACAATGGAAAAAAGTCTAAACAAAATTGGACACAATGGAAAAAAGTCTAAACAGAGTCAGACACAATGGAAAAGAGTCAGACACAAGGGAAAAAAGTCTAAACAGAGTCAGACACAATAGGGAAAAAAGTCTAAACAAAGTCACACACAATGGAAAAAAGTCTAAACAAAATTGGACACAATGGAAAAAAAAATCTAAACAACCACCACAAATGTCAAATCAGGCAGTATGTATTTTCTTCTGGCGACTACAATAGGGAATCATTGAGCTTCTTGAGCAGAGGAATGACATGGCCAAATCTGTACTTTCAGAATATCAATTTGGCAACTGTGAAGGATAGGTTGAAGAGGGGAACGTTGACATGCCAGGAAAGCAATTAGAAGATTATTCAATAGTCTTCTCAAAAGGTGATGAAACCCCGAGTGAGAGTGGTTGTGGTGGTAATGAAAAGAAGGGAACATTTGTCACCTATTATAGATCTGGGATCAATATGATCTGATGACTGATTGGAGGAGGAAACTGAGTGAGAGTGAACAATCGTAGAGACGGGAAGAATCATGACCTGTTCCACAAACTGAGGGAAGTTAGGGGGACTGTCAGGTTTAAGGGGAAAGTCATTTAGCTCCTTTGGGCTCTTTTAGTTTGAGTTGCCTTCTGGGCATTCAAATAGAGAAGTCTATCAAGGAGTTAGAAATTGAAGAGTGGAGCTTTGCAGAGAAATGAAGGCTAGATTTGCCTAGAAATGATGGTTGGAACTCCAGGAAAGGATGAGATCACTCAGAGGGAATAAAGGAGGAAGAGAAGACCTAAGGCAGAGTCTAGGAGCACTCTCAGGCATAGTGAATATGACTTATAAATGATAGAATAGTATATAAAAATACAAATATAAAAATATAAATTATAAATTATAAAAAATATAACTTAGAACTAGTCAGACAAGTAGGAGGAGAATGATGGCATAACAGCATCATGAAAATCAATAGGAGAATATCCAGGATAGAATGTTCGGCAATGTCCACTGATTCCAAGAAGTCAAGGACTATGAGGACTAAGAAAATGACGTTGGATTTAGCGGTAGACAATGAATTAGTTGATGACTTTGGAGAGAACAGTTTCAGCTAAGGGATGGAAACAAAAATTAGATTGCAAGAGGGGTTAAGAAGTGATCAGGAGAACAAAATTTAAGCCGAGTCTCTTTTATTAAACAAACAAACAAACAAACAAACAAACAAACCCTTACCTTTTGTCTTAAGAGTCAATACTGTTTGTTGGTTCCAAGGCAGAAGAGCAGAAAGGGCTAGGCAATGGGGTCAAGTGACTTGTTCAGGGCCACACAGCTAAGAAGTGTTTGAGGCCAGAGTTGAACCCAGGACCTCTGGTCTCCAAATCTGGTTCTCTGTCCCCTGATTCACCTAGCTGCCCCTGGGACTAGTCTGTGTCGATGAGGTTGTGCATTATTGGTGGAGTTGTGAATAAATTCTCCATTCTAGAGAACAACTTGAAATCACGCAAATTAAATGACTAAAATGGTTATAATCTTTGATATAGAGATTCTATTTTTAGGGATTTATCTAGGGGAGTCCAAGATGAAACGAAAAGTCTCTCTAAAATCCCCCCCCCCAATTTTTTCTTAAAACCCTCACCTTCCATCTTGGAGTCAATATTGCGTATTGGCTCTAAGGCAGAAGAGTGGTAAGGGGTAGGCAATGGGAGTCAAGTGACTTGCCCAGGGTCACACAGCTGGGAAGCGTCTGAGGCCAGATTTGAACCTAGGACTTCCTATCTCTAGGCCTGACTCTCAATCCACTGAGCTACCCACCTGCCCTCTCCCCCCAAATTTTAATAGCACTTTTTTTGAAGTAGCCCAAAACTAGAAACCACATCAGAGATGCCCATTGATAGGGAATGGCCTAAACACATTGTTGTATATGAATGTGATAAAATATGATTGTACTCTAAGAAATGTTGAATATGATGACTTTAGGAAAACAATGTATAAATTGGTGTTAAATGAGGCAAATACAAACCTGAAAAGGCTATATTTACGTAGAATATATAAATATATAAAAATATAAATTGCATAGAAATAATAAAAAAGAATAAGAATACAAAATGGAAAGAGCAACATTAAGAACAACCCCCAATTGAATGGTGAGCCCTTATAATGGCCAGGCCTGTGCCCAAGAAGAGAGAAAAT
>NW_025366951.1:0-9335 GCF_016433145.1 Gracilinanus agilis | reverse complement strand
AGAGAGAGAGAGGAAGAGAGAGAGGAAGAGAGAGAGAGGAAGAGAGAGAGGAAGAGAGAGAGAGAGAGAGAGAGAGAGAGAGAATAAGGCCATTGAATGCTAATTAGACAATCTGACTAGTGCACAGCAGCATGCTCCCCAATGAGAGCTTTACAGAGGCAGGAATAATTCGTCCTTGGAAGGGGAATAAAAAGGGGCTTGATTGAGTTGGTATATGTAAGAGAATAAAAGAGACTGATCAATGCCACTCTGGGAGCCCGCTTGATTTCTCCTCCCTTATATCACCACGTAAAGCATAGAAATGAACTCTCACAATCTGCAGTTGACTCTTCTTAGCTCTGTTACTCAGTACAGGATGCCAGAATAGACCTAGTGTGCCTGAATGTCACCTAAGCATCACCTTTTCTTCTTCAGACCCATTACATCAAGCAATTGATGAATTGACAGATATTTATTAAGCAATCGACTATATACAAGGAGCAAGTTGATTAAGCCATCAACTATATCAAGAAGTGAATTTCATGTCTCATATTAAGGAAATAGGGTATGCACGGATAATGTGTGTGGGTGTAGGGAGCAGGACATTTAGAGTATCTTGACTTAAGAATCTTACACCTCACTTTTGGATCTTATCTGGCTGTCAGGAGCATCAGAAAAGTGTATGTGTGTGTGAGTGTGCGTGTGCATGTGCGTGTGTGTGTGTCTTTCATTGGAGTCTATATTAAAATAGCTCTCATGGAGCATGTGTGGGGATGAATCTGTGGGGTGACCAACGGTGAGAACGTGCTCAGCTGTCTAGTGTTTCCAAGCATACAGATATGGCTTGTTACTGAAGGGCCTAGGCATCTGAGCCCCAAGCTCACTTTTTCTCTTCATTTTTAAGCATGCTAGAACTCTTTAAGACTGACCCTAGAGGACTTGGGGAGGGGCAGCTTATTCCTAGTCACCCCAACTGAAATGTACTGGCCTACTTGGATAAGTTTGTGACTGGATATGAAAACTCTAGATTCCTCTTATGCTTTGTGTTTCTCTCTTGAGTAAAGGAGACTGAGCACTGATCCTGAAATAGATTCTTTTATCTTTGGAGGCAATCTTATGAATTCCAGAGGTTTTGAGCTCCTTGGTCAATTGGTTTGGGGGCCACATTGGGAAGAATATCCTTCAGCTAGTAGGGTGGCTTTGGGAGAAAGTGACCACTGGAAGGAGAAGTCCAAACCTTTCCAGAAAATATAGATCTGAAGGGACTTATTTAGACAATGCAGAACTGAAGTGAAGTTAAAATGGCAATTTAGTATTCCTACAATTTTGATATTTTAAGTATCAGTCTCCTGGGAGTATACCACAGTAGTTATAAGTTATAATGCTGCTTATTTAACTTTTTGTTAATGCAATTGTATTTTTAGCATTTCTTTTGTGTGGAGGAAATAAATAATTGCCTTTGTCTGATTTATATTGTTTATTGTGTTTTCCCCCTCTTTGGGGAAAAAAATCCTGGGGAAAATCAAAGGTTTTTTTTTTCAAAGGTTACTTTAGTCATTTCTTCAGGACTCAGATTATAAAGTGTAAAATAGTTTCTCTATATTGTTAAATCAGTATAAAGCGTACCTAGAGAACCCCTGACTAGGAAGCTTTGCCTCTTTTCAATCAAAAAGTATCAGTTAGGGGGGCAGCTGGGTAGCTCAGTGGATTGAGAGCCAGACCTAGAGACAGGAGGTCCTAGGTTCAAACCCGGCCTCAGACACTTCCCAGCTGTGTGACCCTGGGCAAGTCACTTGACCCCCATTGCCTACCCTTACCACTCTTCTGCCTTGGAGTCAATACACAGTATTGACTCCAAGTATTGACTCCAAGACTGGAAGGTAAGGGTTTAAAACAAACAAACAAACAAACAAACAAAAAAAAAAGTATCAGTTAATTGGGCTAAAAGGAGGGATGCCTAGAAGAATGACCCTACACTTTGCTTAATTCTTCCTATCTTCTTTTTTATTAACCCTTTTGGAAGGTATGGAAAAAAGTAAAAGATTTATAGCAACTTTGACATTTGTTAATTTCTCTGTGTGAGATTTAGGAGTAAAGGAAGGTATCTGTGTCAAAACCTCCTCCCTCTCTGTAATACTGGAGTAAGATAGCCTCATTTTACTTTTCAGTTTGCAGGAGTTTGCCAAAGGTCCTGGAAGGGAAAGAAAGTAAGACCAACTTGAGGGGCTGGGGCAGGAGTACCCAGACTGAGGACCAAAAGACAAAGGGCACAAGTCACAGAGAAGTAAAATCTAAATGTCTTCCAATTACATGACCTCATTTAAAAGCCAATCCCCCAAATATCCACATATCTTTCTCAAGGGGAAAGGGGGGAAGGAGGAGGGAGGAGAATATCCTGAGTGCCTTTGATTTAATCAAGTTTCTGATCAAAGCAGCAAACAGTAAAGACTTCAAAAGCCTGATGATAAAACATAAGTCCCACCTCTTGGTAGAAGGGCAATGGACTAGAAGTGAGGAATTAGGTATGCATTCTCAGACATGGCCAATGTGTTGATTTGTTTTGCTTGATTATACATATTTGTTAAAAGGGAGGGTTTCTATTCCAAGGGAAGGGGGAGGGGAATATGGTAGGTTAGTAGGTAGTGATGGATATGCAAAAAAGAATCATTAATAAAACATTTTAAATGCACAGAAGAAAGCAAAAAAAAAGTGTAGAAGGGGACACAAATGTAATGATTTTATCACCTTGTTAAATTTAATATATATAACATATATTTCTTTTAAAAATGATATGACAGAACATCATAGATTCTTTTACAATCCCCTTTTTTCCCTTTGTTTACTGAAATGTTTGCTTTTCTTGATGATTGTTAAGATTAGTATAAACAATATTTTAAAAACAAGGAGAAATGATAATAGATTCTTGTAAGTCATGCAAAGTTTAAAAAAAAAGGAAAGGATGATGCGGGTATAGAAACAAATGCTCTTCAAGCAGGTTGTCTTAGACCAAAAAAAAAAAAAAAAGGACTGAAGAACAAAGGACACTGAAATGCCTGGATTGGCTGAGTGATTCTGAGGGGGTGGGGTGAGGAGGGGGTTTCATCAAGGGAGGGGGGAAATATAGAGGAGGGAATTGGAGGGGGAGGGGGTGCTGTTTTAGCTGCCTTCTTCAGTTAGGTAAGAAAAATGCCCTGTGCATTTTCTCTTCCGGGGAAGATGTGGTCTCGATTTAATATGCAAAGGTAGATGGCACAGCATTGATGTGCAGTCACTGCCTCATACCATATTTCAAACAAAGAACATGCAACAAAGGGCTAACCAACATGGGGATTTGTCAGAATTCAGCACTGGAGAAGACTGATCTGAGCAAAGTGAAGGGGCCTTCCACCGTGGGTTTGAGAGCTTTAGAGCTGAGCAGTTCAAGAGATTGACCTGAACAAAGAAATAATTATCATTATCATTATTTAATATAATAGACTTAACTGTTGGGAGGGTGGAATTAGGTAGCACAGGATATATTTTTTAATTCCCGAAGATGTAAAGAAGATACAATAGAAGGAAAAGGGGTAGGGGAAAATTTGAGAGACTTCCGAAATGAATAGGAAGGAGAGAAAGAGGAAGATATAGCAGCAGATAAAGAGGAAAATCTCTCCCCAGAGGCTTCTGTATTTCTTTCTCCTTCAAAAGGAAAGGTAAAAAAGAAGAGAGACACGACCTGGGGGTCGGGGTGGGTTGGAAGAGGGGGCAGATGAAGAAAGAGAAGAGGGCTGCCAAATAGGGGGTGGTGCATGGGGACGGGAAGGAAGGAAGAATGAAAAGTAAATAAACCCAGTATCAGTGGCAGAGTCCTCTTTCCAGAAGAGGATAGAAGATACTTTCGCATAATTTTTCTGGAAGGCATTTCCACCAGTAGATGCAAGTTTTAGGGGGCACTAAATATAATAGCATAGCAAAATCAATACAGGAACAATTATTGATGTGATATTATAGAGTTTTCAAAATTTCTTTGATCCAGCCTACTCCCTTTGGCAACTTCATTATTTAATCTCCAGATCTTTCCCTATTTTCCCATTGTGATTTAGGTGAATCAGTAATATTAAGGTTTTGGTCAGATTTATATATGTAACATTCACTTCTCACTGATGTCTATACACCTCTTTGGCTGGCCAACAAATAAAGAGCTACTCAGTTTTGCAATGCCAATATTCTCACCTCAATTAATTCATTGTTCATTTATACTGAGGCAGGCCCAAGTGAATTTCCCTGTTCCTTCTCTCTCCTTTCTTCACCACCTGTACTTGGAATTTGATCACAGGTTGACTATCACTTTGAGTATTATTGCAGTACTGAATTTGTTTGAACTGAGATTCATTCATAAGGAATTTGAGTTCTGTAAATTTAATATATATTAGTTACTTCTCTAGATTGAAGAGGTGAACTTCAAAGAATTCACAGCCCATATATTATAGAGTTAGGCTGAATAAATATATGATTACTATTACATTCCTACCCTAATTTCCCACCTTAGTACAGCTATCAATAGTATGGGTGAATAAATTCTAGTTAAGTTAGGCAATCTATCACCAGCCCTACCCACCATCTCCTGAAAAGAAAAATACAAAAGTTATTCAAGGGATCCTTCTTTGAAGTTTGACACTTCACGGCTCTTTTTCTTTAATCTTTTTTTTTTTTTAAACCCTTACCTTCTGTCTTGGAGCCAATAAGACAGAAGAGTGGTAAGGGTAGCCAATGGGGGTCAAGTGACTTGCCCAGGGTCACACGGCTAAGAAATGTCTGGGGTCGGATTTGAACCTAGGACCTCCCGTCTCTAAGTCTGGCTCTCAATCCACTGAGCTACCCAGGTACCCCCTCTTTTTCCTTAATCTTAATAGTTATATGAATGGTCAGGAGCATCTTGAAGAGTTCTTCTCACTTGGATTCCAACATATCTCTCTGCCAGGTAATAATTATGTGATCACTTGGTCAGATTCAGTGAATTGGCACATTCAAAGGCACAGTTTATCCTAAGGTCTCATATCTGTGAGAGGAAGACAATTGGGGCTTGCAACATGGAAAATGGCAGGGTGGCTGTAACATTAAAATATACTAACATAGATCTATGTAAAGAAGTGAGATTTGTTAGGGGAAGTAAG
This sequence comes from Gracilinanus agilis, assembly GCF_016433145.1. Lineage (NCBI taxonomy): Eukaryota > Metazoa > Chordata > Mammalia > Didelphimorphia > Didelphidae > Gracilinanus > Gracilinanus agilis. The sequence continues at coordinate 4,203 of NW_025366951.1, read as the reverse complement.
AGTCTGTCAAATAAAATCTCCAAGGGTGAACATCTCATTTTGATTTTTAGAGTATTTCTGAGGCAGAACAGTAGGAATGGCCAGGCATTTAGCCATTTTTGGACTGTTTCCTGATAGATTTTGACCAATTTTGTTTTAACTGATTCTAGTTGCTTAGGTGATTAAAGATGATGAGGAATATCTCATTTCCATTTACTTGCTACCATAATAGGTATAGGCTTTAAAAGTATAAAAGCAGATTTTTGCAAGCATATTAGGGAAAACCTTTGCTGGAAGTCATGGACATTCTGAATGTAATGCAGGGGATAGAGAGGAAAGAGCTAAGCAACAGACTTTGCTGTTTTGAGAGGAGTTTGGAGCAGAAGTGCAATCAGCAGTCCCTATTTGACCTGGGATCTTGGAGAGTGGTGAAAGTCTCAAAGGCTGAAGATATCATCCTGCAAGTCAACTCTGAGTAGGGAAGAAGCCTGTGTTCTGGTGGACAGTTTGCAGACATCTTTCCCTACCTGGTTACTTTTGGATGTGGAGGAGTTGGTTCCTGGTATGCTGAAGACATCTCTGGATCAGTTGTGAGAACCCAAACCCAAGCCCTCTTCCTCAGGTCCTTAGCCAAGCTGTCAACCTGTCAGAAGCCAGGTTGGCTAAGGAACTTACCCTTTTGACTCCAGTCCTGGGCAGTTAGATATAGTTTCATCTCATCCCCTCTCCAATCCTCTCAAATCACAATTAAACTGTTTCCCTGTGTGTTTTCTTCATACCTTAAAGTTCTCATAGTGTGTGTATTTGTTAAACTCTGTGTTTATCCCAGGCTAGGTGGATCAGTGTGACAGTTAAGGCTTAACTTTCACTCCTGTCAACTGTCATTTCCCCAAACAGCTAAACCCAGTTTCCCTGGCTTGTTTGGTCCCAGACTATTGTCCAGTCCTGTCTCCCATTCACCCTTCTGAACCCAGATAAATATTTAAGTTAACTCCCCCTGTTTTCCCAATAAGACTACTTACTTTAGAAATGAATCCATAAAACGAATCCCTTGATCATTCTCAATGACTAGACCTTAACCAAACATGGGGACAATTTCAATAAGATCCTTAACTATCTCAGTTGTGGTGTCCCTACAGTAGATTGGAAATTCTTTTGATCAGCTGCCGTGTTAGTCCACCAAAACCAAAAGATACTTTACATGTGACTGTATAGGCAAAATCAATCTGATGTTGTAAAAAAGTTGTGAAAACCTTTGGGCAACAATTCAGGGACCCACTGATTTCTATGTTAGATTATGCTGAGCATAGGCAAGGCAAAACTCTTTGTGATCACCAAAATGTAAGAATTAAAAATTATGAGGCTGTGTTGTAGCTTGACAACTTTATTAAATCAAAGTAATATTAGGAGGAAGAGGGGGGAAATAGGAGAGAGGTAGAGAAGTGCTTAGCTTTTCTAATCTGTGGCCTCCAGTTTGAGCCCCCTACCAAACTGACACTGTAAAGCACAGTCACCAGCAAACACTGAAGTCAATGAGCCACCACTTCCTGTTTGGCTCACCTTATAAACCTTTTTCTCCATCCACTAACTCTCACATGTGGCATCTCAGGAACCAACCATAGTTTCTTAATTTGCCTGGGCTGCCCAGGCAAGCAGTGTCTGTGGAATCATTTTGCTCTCTCGGGATATTTTTGACTCTGCTTCCAGTCTCATTGGTTCTTAACTTCCCTTTTTTTCTGGTGGCCTCTTTATCTCAACTTACTCATTTGTATCTGGCCTCCAGATGACATAATGAGAGAGACTGGGGAGAGAGAGAGAGAGATTTCCTTTAAACACCACAGACCCACTAATTCCAGATCCTAACATGGTACGTGATTCAGTAGGTCTGCCTTAGAAGGATTCTGTTCTACTTGAATCTTTTCAGGATTCACCCTTAATCACTTATCAGCATCGTCACATACTTTAACAATTTCAGTTGAATTAAAAAAAACTTACTAAAAATTGGATAGCGTCAGAAATGGAAGGGTTGCAGATATTTAAAATGGAACCTGTGTTACCAGAAATCTGTTGACAAAGACTAGGAGGAGCAAATAGGGCTAGGAATCTGGCATTAGGGCAGGAGATAGAGTAGAGTATGGGCAAAAGAGTAGAAGGTGACAGATGAGGCTGCCATTATTTAGTTTGTACCACTAATCAGTCATGTCCAACTCTTTGTGACCTCATGGACTATACTGTCTATGGGGTTTTCTTGGCAAAGAGTGGCTTGCTATTTCCTTCATCAGTGGATTAAAGAATCCTAGAGGTTAAGTGAGTTGCTTGGAGTCACACAGCCAGATTTGAACTCAGATCTTCCTGACTCTAGGCCAGTACTCTATTCACCAAACCACCTAGCTGTCTCCTGATCAGTTTTAGGAAAGTGTAAAGGAGGGCTCTGATGTGAAGAACCAGAATTCAGAAAATGTGGATGTTGGGAAGTTGTGGAACTAGGGGATGAAATAACAGGAATAGGGGTTGGGATTAAGAAGGGGAGGGAAAAGAATGGCTTGTGGCCATTGATCTTCCTTAGTGGAAGCAATCTCATAAGGAAACAGATTTTTCTCCTTGTCCATTGTGGACATGTCTTTATATTTTGTAACAAAGGCCAATAATTGGGGGCAGTTTTGGTTTTCCAGTTTGGACACAATTTGTGGTTGTCAGGATATGCTCAAATACGCCAATAGTTTATTTAATATAGTTGTGAATCTTCAATAATTAACCTGAGTACATACTGTCTCAAAGCCAAAAAATTCTCCCCAGGTCTATGTATGTTGTGTTTTAACCATTACTACAGGCCATGAGTTCCTGGAACTGAGGCTTAGATAGACTGACTTATTTATATGGACCCCGCCCCTCTGTTAGAACACATTTCAAAAGAATGTATTTAGAAGGCATGGACTGGTCCAATCAGTCAGAGAAGGTGATGCTGCCCAGTAAAAATTCTGAATGTAAGAATCATCAAATAGAATGAGCATCTCTTTATATACAGTGAAACAGAAACTGAGGATTGAACATGAAATTATGAATATTGTATATAGCTCTTTTCTTTATGAAAATATAATAAATTTAATTTATAATTTAATATATAAGTTTGAACTATATATATTACTTACATATAATTTTGAATCTCATTTTTCTGTGAATCTTTCTAGACTTTATTCTATTCTCTTTGGTATACTTTTTCTGACTTTTTCAAGGTCACACACCTAATTAGTAGCAGACTAGGAATAGAACCCAGATCTTTTCATTAGAACAAATTGTTGTACCTTCTTTTTTATAATTATTGGTTTAACAATGATTTCTGATATTCAGTTTCCAGAGTACTCTCTAATTTTACCTTTTCTTATTTTCCCTTATTGTTTAGATATTAGGTAATAATCTTTAATGTTTAGATATTAAGTAATACATCTTTAATGTAAAACATGTTTTAAAAATAATTCTTAGTTTTTCTTAGCTCTTTTTAATACTCAAGAAAATGGATGCTATTATATAACCCATATTTTTAGCAGGTAGAAAAAAAAACGAGGTAGCATGCTCTAGGATCAGCCTTAGAGTCAGAAAAGCTTGAATTCAGGTATTCTGGTCTCTGATGCTTACTAGCTATGTGATTATGGGCAAGTCACTTAGTCTCTCAATTTCCCCTGGCAATTTTTTATACTATAAATTACTGAAGGAATCCCCCATAACCATGAAACTATAGGCATGGACCATCTGATGCTGATAATTTTTTTCTATTGTGACTTTGTGTAGGAATAATGAAGTAGTAAAGATACATTGGGACCATATTGGAAAGAACTTTAAAAGCTAAATGGGGGAGTTTATATTTTATTCTAGAGATAATGGGAAAGTACTGGATTTGACTGAAGAAACTGAATGACATTGAACACTGTATTATCATGGAGGTACTGATTTCTGTTTGGCTTATTTTAATTTTCATGTTCAGTTCTCAAGAAAGGTTTATTACTGTCTATTTTAAGCTTATTCACTCTCTGTCATTATTTCTTCCCTAAATATTATTCTCTTTATTTTTAAATTAAATTTTATTTTATTTTTTATTTTTGAATTTTGTTACTCCCCCTTCTGTTCTCCCCACCATCAAAAAGTCAAGAAAAACAAAACCTATTACAAATATAGCAAAATCAATTCCTGTATTGGGAAAGAAAGAAAGAAGGAAGGAAGGAGGAAGGA
>NW_025366950.1:0-7649 GCF_016433145.1 Gracilinanus agilis | reverse complement strand
GAGAGAGAGAGAGAGAGAGAGAGAGAGAGAGAGAGAGAGAGAGAGAAGTTAAGAGGAACAAAAAGGAATATGCCTTCTTTTTAGATGCATATGGTACATTTACAAAGTTTGACCATCTACTAGGGCATAAAAACTTTGTAAGCAAATGCAGAAAAGGAAAAATAATGAATGCAAATTCTTCAGATCAAAATGATATGAAAATTTATATCCCTGAATGTCTATATTAACAAAAATGAGAAAGAGGAGATTAATGAATTGGGCAATCAACTAAAAAAAACTAGAAAAAGAACAAATTAAAAACTCTTAGATGAAGACCAAATTGGAAATCCTAAAAATCAAAAGAGAAATAAATAAAATTGAAAGGAAAACAACTATTGAACTAATAAATAAAACTAGGAAATGAATAAAATACATAAAGTATTGGTTAACCTACTTTAAACAAAAGAAAGACAAGAACCAAATCAACAGTATTATGAATGATAAGGGTAATCTCACCTCTAATAAAGAGGAAATTAAGGCAATTATCAAGAACTACTTCACTCAATTATATGACAATCAATATGGCAATCTCGATGAAGTGGACAAATATTTACAATATAAATTGACTAGATTAATAAAAGAGGAAATAAACTACTTAAATAATTCCATCTCAGAAAAATAAATTGAATACATCATCAAGGAATTTCCTAAGAAGAAACCACCAGGACCTGATGGATTCAAAAGTGAATTCTATCAAACATTTAAAGAACTACTAATCCTAATACTCTACAAACTAATTAATGAAAAAGGCAAAGAAGGAATCCTGCCAAGTTCTTTTTATGATACATATATGATACTGATTTCCAAGCCAGGAAGACCAAAAACAGAGAAAGAAAACTACAGACCAATATCCTTAATGAATATAGATGCAAAAATATTAAATAAAATACTAGCAAAAAGACTATAGTAAGTTATTACAAGGATTATTTACTATGATCAGGTGGGATTTATACTAGGAATGCAAAGCTGGTTCAATAATAGGAAAACCATCCACATAATTGACCACATTAATAACCAGCTAATCAAGATCACATGAATATCTCAATAGATGTGGAAAAATCCTTTCATGAAATACAATACTCATTCCTAATGAAAACACTAAAAAGTATAGGAATAAGCAGTATTTATTTTAAAAACCATCAACAAGTATCATCTGCAATGAAGATAAGTTAGAAGCATTTCCAATAAGATTAGAGTGAAGCAGGGCTGAGAAATATTATATCTTATTGAATGACCATTTTCCCCCTGAAAGAATATACTCAGGTTTGCTGAATAGGTGACTGGGTTGTAAACCCAAATATTTTACCTTCCTGAATATCATATTCCATGCCTTTCGATACTTTAATGTAGAATCCTCTAGGTTCTATGTAATCCTAATTGTAGCTCCATGGTGTTTGAATGGTTTCTTTCTGACTGTTTGAAGTACTTTTCCCTTGGTTTGGTAGCTCTTGTATTTAGCTATTACATTCCTGGAATTTATCAGTTGAGGATTTCTTTCTGGAGGTGATCTGTGAATTCTTTCAATTTCCATTTTATTTTCTGGATTGAGGATCCCTTGGCAGTTGTCATTTTTGATAATTTTTTTGTAATATTATGTTCAAGGTTTTTTTCTTTATCATGGCTTTCAGGTAGCCCAATAATTCTCAAATTATCTCTCCTAGTTCTATTTTCTAGGTCAATTGTTTTTTCAATAAGATATTTCATGTTTCCCTCTATTTTTTTATTCTTTTGGTTCTGCTTTATTTCTTGATTTCTCATTAAATCATTAGTTTCTGGATGGTCAATTCTGATTTTTAAGGTCTGATTTTTCTGTCAGTTTTTGGTTCTCCTTTTTAAATTGGACAATTTCTACTTACATCACTTTCCTTTCTCCTTGAATCACTTTCATTTCTTCTCACATCACTTTCCTTTCTCCTTCTATTACTTTTATTTCTCCTTGAATCACTTTCATTTTTCTTTTCCACTTTGCCTTTGCCTCTCTTAATTGGTTTTTGAAGTCCTTTTTCAGTTCTTCCAGAATCTGTGTCCAATCCATATTTTTACTTTTGGACTATGGATGTATTTCATTTGCTTTCACTGCCCCTTCTGGGTCTATATCTTGCTGTTTGTCTTAAAAATTCTTTAGAATTAGTTGCTTTTTTGTTGTTTGCTCATTTTGCCTATCTAACTATAGATAGATTTGGGAGGATAATGGGATAGTCTGAGGGCTGAGAGCTCTAAGAACCCCCTCCCCATGCTGATTCAATTGGTCTTTGTGATGCTGATAGCTTAAAGACTTGCCTCAGCCTTAGTTCTAAACTTTTGATCTCACTCTGATCTTGATCAAGTCAGGGACTAATAAAAGTCTATCCTCAGGTTTAGTCTCAAGTTTTTATCTCACTGTGTAAATAATCCAATCAGGCACACAATTGATTATCTTGTCTGCCCTGAGCTTTAGAGAAAAAGATCAGTACTTAGTACTTAGTACTATCATCTACCCCAAAGTATGAACTATGTCCTTGTCCCAATACCACACTAGAATTCCCTTGGCTGGGGTTCTAGACTTCTCCACAGATTTGAAATTTTAAGAAGTATGAGCTGGCTTTTACCTTAATTTGACCAGGAAGGGTTTAAGGGTCTGGATGTCGGTTCAGGCATAGGTTCTGGAACCTCAGAAAGCAGATGTGGGCTGAAGGACTGTGTGTCTCACTTTTGGTTTGCTCTTCCATACTTGCTATAGTTTTTTGCTGGGTCTGCTCTCCTCTCACCCCAGTGCCCCAGATGTTCATCGCCTACCTTTTGGTTTTTTTTTCTTGAAAGTCATTTCACTTTGTTTCCTTGTGGTTCTTTCACTCCTGTTTTCCTTTCATGGCAATATTTTAATCTTGATTGGGGAGGATTCTCATAGTGGCACAGAGCTGCTGAGGACTACTCTGCCATCTTGGCTCCACCCCTCGAAGTTCCAAAAAATAGTTCTCAGAGGAAGCTATTAATATTATCCATAGTCCTGATTCTGGGAAAATTGGGGTATAGAAGCAGCAAGGCTCCAGATCTCCATAAAGCCCTTCACCACCAATCAAGGACAAAGGGCTCGAAGGGAACAGAAAATCAAATGTGACAACAGAACAGAGCTGGGGGACCCTCAAGCTGAACACAACTTAAAAGGTACGTGGAAAAAAAGATAAAAAAGCCTGAATTCTTGGAACTGTCTGGTGGGAGGGGAAAGAAAGGAGGAAGATCTCAGATCCCCTCCTCCACCTAATGTGCTGAGTCTCTAGCAGAATCTGGAATTTTGGGGTAGACTGGGACAGTAGTCTGAGGGAGTGCCTTGCTGGCACATCTGTGCCAAACTCAAACCCAGAGAGGGTGAACATATGCTGCATCTTGCACTGTACCCCCCTTTTCTCTTGAGGTTTTGACCTCAGGGCACTTGGAGCTGTACAGATCAACCCCACCTGGCTTAATCCTATCAATACAGCAGACAAGAACTCCTCAGAGGGCAGGGAAGCTCCAACAACCCTCCCCCACAGACTACAGTGAAAGTAGCTGAATTCACTTTTTACCTTTTACCACCAGCTAGGGAAAATCTGTCCTCAGGTCCCACTAATCTAATTAATCAACAAAACAGTGAAGAAGCCCTCCCAGGACTGAATAGCCCAACCCAAAGATAAAAAAACATATGATCAGACAACCAAGATCACAGCCAATTATAGGAGAGAAAGAAGGAAAAAAATATGATTAAACAACAGAAAGAGAAAAAAGAAACCACAATCAACAGCTTCCATCCAGAAATTGAACAAAGAGCAAATGGATCAGAAGATAAAGGAACACCACGAAAAACATAGACACTTCAGTGAAATAGACATAGGCTTTGAAGAACTTAAAATTCAATTAACTCAAGAACTCAGAAAACAATCAACAGAGGCTGAAGATGATTGGGAAAAGGAAATGCTTCATCAAAACAAGAAAATAATGTCTTAAAAGCCCAAATTGACCAGCTGAAAAATGAAGCCAAAGAAGGTAAAAGATGATCTACAAAGAAAATCCAACTAGAAGGAGAAGGATGACCAAAAGGACAAGCATAAAATTCAGTCTTTAAAAATTAAAATTCAACAACTAGAAGCAAATGACTTCACAATGCCACAAGAATATATAAAACAAAATTTTAAAAAATGAAAAATTAGGGGAAAATATGAAACACCTCATTGGCACAACCACAGATCTGGAAAACAGATCAAGGAGAGACAATTTAAGAATTATTGGTCTATTGGATCATCATAACAAAATAAAAAGCCTGGACATCATCCTACAGGAAATTACACAAGAAATATGCCCTGGCATTCTCAAATAGGGGGAAAAGTGGAAATTAAAAGAATCCACAGATCACCTACTACATTTAATCCACAACTGGCAACTTCCAGAAATATTATAGCCAAAATCAAAAACTACCAGACCATAATATCATCTGCAAAGAGTGATAGCTTAGTCTCCCCATTGCCTTTTTTAATACCTTCAATTTCATTTTCTTCTCTAATTGCTACTGCTAGTGTTTCTAGTACAATGTTAAATAATAGAGGTGATAATGGGCATCCTTGTTTCAAACCTGATCTTATTGGGAAGGCTTCTAATTTATCCCCATTGCATATGATGCTTGTTGATGGTTTAAGATATATACTGTTTGTTATTTTTAGAAAAGGACCTTATATTCCTATACTTTCTAGTGTTTTCAGTAGGAATGGGTGTTGTATTTTGTAAAAGACTTTTTCAGCATCTATTGTGATAATCCTGTGGTTTATTGGTTTGCTTGTTGATATGGTCATTAATGTGGATGATTTTCCTAATGTTGAACCATCCTTGCATTCCTGGTTTAAATCCCACCTGATCATGATGGATAACCCTTTTGATCACTTGCTGGAGTCTTTTTGCTAGTATTATATTTAAGATTTTTTCATCTATGTTCATTAAAAAGGTTGATCTGTAATTTTCTTTCTCTGTTTTTGATCTACCAAGCTTTGGAATCAGTATGATATAAGTGTCATAGAAGGAATTTGGTAGGACTCCTTCTTTGCATATTATATAAAATAATTTGTATAGCATTGGGATTAGTTGTTCTTTAAAGGTTTGATAGAATTCACTTGTGAATCCATCAGGCCCTGATGATTTTTTCTTAGGGAGTTCTTTAATGGCCTATTCAATTTCTTTTTCTGATATTGGATTATTTAAGAATTCTATATCTTGTCCTGTTAATCTAGGCAGTTTATATTTTTGTAAATATTCATCCATCTCAACTAGATTGCTATATTTATTGCTATATAATTGGGCAAAATAGTTTTTAATGATTGCCTTAATTTCCTCTTCATTAACAGGTGAGGTCTCCCTTTTCATCTTTGATACTGTTAATTTGGTTTTCTTCTTTCCTTTTTTTTATTAGATTGACCAGTACTTTGTCTATTTTATCTGTTTTTTTCAAAATACCAGCTTCTAGTCTTATTTATTAATTCAGTAGTTCTTTTCCTTTCAGTTTTATTAATTTCTCCTTTGATTTTTAGAATTTCTAATTTAGTTTTCATCTGAGGATTTTTAATTTGTTCATTTTCTAGTTTTTTTAAGTTGTATACCCAATTCATTAAACTCTGCTCTCCCTAATTTGTTAATATGTGCACTCAGTGATATAAATTTTCCCCTCAGTAGTGCTGTGACTGTATCCCATAGGTTTGGGTAAGATGTCTCATCATTGTCTTTGTCTTCAATGAAATTATTAATTGTTTCTATGATTTGTTCTTTCAGTAAATAATTTTGGAGAATCATATTATTTAATTTCAAATTAGTTTTTGGTTTGCCTCTCCATGTATCTTACTACTAACTATTTTTATTGCATTATGATCTGAGAAGGTTACATTTATTATTTCTGCTTTTTTGCGTTTGTTTACCATGTTTCTGTGCCCTATTACATGGTCTATCTTTGTGAATGTTCCATGGGCTGCTGAAAAGAAGGTGTATTCCTTTTTGTCTCTATTTATTTTTCTCCAAATATCTATTAACTTAAATTTTTCTAGGATTTCATTCACCACTCTTATCTCTTTCTTATTTATTTTTTGGTTTGATTTATTTTGATTTGATAGGGGAAGGTTGAGGTCCCCCACTAGTAAGGTTTTATAATCTATTTCATCCTTTAGCTCCACTAGCTTCTCCTTTAGAAATTTGGAAGCTATACCGTTTGGTGCATACATATTGAGAACAGATATTTCTTCATTGTTTATACTGCCTTTTATTAGAATGTAGTTACCTTCCCTATCTCTTTTAACCTTATCTATTTTTACTTTGGCTCTGTCAGAAATCATGATAGCCACCCCTGCCTTCTTTTTCTCATTTGAAGCCCAATAGATTTTACTCCATCCTCTCATTTTTGCTCTATGTATGTCTGTCTGTCTCATGTGTGTTTCTTGTAGACAACATATGGTAGGATTTTGTTTTCTAATCCACTTTGCTATTTGCTTCCATTTTATGGGCAAGTTCATCCCATTCACATTCAGAGTTATGTGATAATTAGATTAAGTCTACATTGCTCATCTTTAGATTTAATGACCAAAGGTGAGAGCACTTTCTAATTCTGGGAGTTCCTAACCCACCTGTGCCAGAGTGAGTAATGAATCAGAATCAACGGACCACCCCCTAGCTTTCTATGAGAAAGAGTCTATTGTGATTGGACACGCAGGCTAGGGGAAGTGACACATACATGACTGCTAAAAAAGAGGAAGTTGAGTTAGTGAGGCTTCTGCTGGTTTGTTGAAGAGTACCTGAGGGAACTTTGCTGGTTCATGACCGAGACTCTTCCATGTGGTGTTTAAAGACTGAAACTTCCTGAACTCCTATTAAGAAACTTCCTTTTATAAACTCTGTGAATGAAGTTTACTCCATTCACCTCCAGGCCTCAGGTCCTTTAACCCTCAGCTGAGGGTTAAGGTCTACCTGGACTAATCAGTGGGATAGAGTCTTATCTCAGTACTTCCTTTCTCTTTTCTTATGTAAATAAATTTCCATAAAAGTCCATTTTGATTTGAGATTATTCTTAATTGAGGATTGATAATAGTTCAATCCTCTGGTGACCATCTTCAATATATTGAACCCATAAAACCTCTTTTTCACCCTTACAGTTATAATTGTCAACTGTGCATTCCCAGACATTTTGATTCTCTCTCCTAGTCTGGTCCTTTCTTCTTTCACTGTTTCCTTCTATACCAGTGTTTTGTTTTTAATCAGTTCTTATAATCCCCTCCCTTGTTGTACTTTCCTTTCTCCCCCTCCCTTCTTATTCCCCTCTTATTGTTCTTTAAAGCTAAGCTGCACTCCCCCCAAAGCCCTCTCCCTCCCTAGTATTGCTTCCCCACCAGTCCATTTGTTACCCATCTACTTCTCTATAGCGTGTGAATCAATTCTCTGCCCCATTGGATCTGATTGTTCCTCTCTGTTTAAGTTGATTTCCATGCACTTAAGTTTTGAATATTTCCTCTCTCTAACCTCTTTACCCTTACAGTGTATTGTTATTTTTCTCTGTTGGTCCCAACGCACTTCTTTATGGATTATAAATTTACTCCTTTTTGTTTGTTTTCCTATTCTTATTATTATTACCT
>NW_025366949.1:0-6306 GCF_016433145.1 Gracilinanus agilis | reverse complement strand
CAGCAATGCAATGACCCAGGACAATTCTGAGGAATTTATGGTAAAGATGCTACCCACATTCAGAGGAAGGACTGCAGGAGAGGAAACATATAAGAAAAACAACTGCTTGAACGCATGGGTCGGGGTGGACATGATTGAGGGTGTGGACTCGAAACTACCACACCAATGCAACTACCAACAATTTGGAAATTGGTCTTGATCAAGGACACATGACAAAACTAGTGGAAATGCGCATGGGTAGGGGGGGCGTGGGGGGGGGGTTGAAGGGGAAAGGTGGAGCATGAATCATGTAACCATGTTAAAAATGAATATTAATAAATGTAAAAAAAAAAAAAGCCAATCAGAGGATTTTACATGTGAGCCTAGAGGAAGCCACAGGAATTTATTAAATGGGAGATTGGGCAGATATGATATTGTCAAACTTGCCTTTTAGGAAGACCAATTTGACAGCTTATTGGAAGGTGAACTGGAATAGGACAGGGTGACCCATCAGAACACTATTGTATCAGTCTAGATGTGAGGTGATGAGGTCTTGTACCAGTGTAGTGACAAATTCAGAGAAGTACAGTTAATAAGAGATGCCACAGAAGTGGGAATGACAGAACTTGAATACTGATTCGATATGGAGAATGAGAGTGAAGATGACACCTAGATTATGACGTAGGGTTCCTAGAAGGATGGTTTTGTACACATTAAGGCACTATATCAATGTCAGCTATACTGATAAAATGACTAAATAGCTTTCCTTGAGGTTCAAATTAGAGGAGACATTTGAGTTTCCTTGAGGGGTCTTCTTAAAATTAAATTATCCTCCCAAAACTTTGATATATTTTTAACATGCCAACTCAAGCTAAAAAAATCTGCTTAAGAAAAGTTGGGGTTTACCCTAGAGGTCTAGTCCCTTTACATAAAATATTCTTTCTCTTGTTCAGGATGAATTTCATGCTGCAAAGCCCCATTTCAGAGTAAGACTACTAGCATCGCTTTCTATACAAATAGAATATCTGAGTAAATGATGCTTCACCTCCTCCAACCTCAGGTAAATCTCCTTTTGATCTATCCCCTGAGGTGTGGGTAGGCCCAGTCTGGAGCAATTCCATGAGGCCAATCTCTAGGGATTGTAGGTAAAGGGTGTCATTTACATTAAGAAATGCATTCCTTTCTTGGACTATATCCCTACTTTTTTTTTCTTGGCAAAGCAAGACTATGGTATGATTGCCCCATCTTTTTGTATTTTTCATAATATATTAGCCAGCAAACTTTACTTGGTGATTGGAGTACTGTTCCAGGTAACGTGGGAAGATATAAACCAAGTAGAAGACACATTTCATACCTTTCAGTTAGTATAATGGAGAAAAAGTGAGACATATCAGCAAAAAGCACAAATTCCTGTAACATTTAAATGTACATAATCTAATATGGGTATATATAAAAAGTTGCTAGAGGGAGTAGTGAATTTTATGTTGCATTAAGAGCAGAGGATTCTGGGGATAAAAGAAGGCAATGGTATTTTGATGTTTAAAGAAATACTATTGTACTAGTAACGGTATTAGACTTAAATCTAATGACCATTTTATATTGTGTCTGATGGTTGCTTGGTGTTTCATAACATGTACGCATGGGTCAAATATCATCCAAATAATAAGCCCTGTTTGAACATGAGCAAATCATGTAACCTCTTAGTGTACCAGATAATTCTCTAAGACAACAAGTTATAAATTTCCAATTTCTTCTAAGGAAAAGAAATTTCACACTGGTAGTACCTTATACTGTTGTAATCAGAGGTTTAAATAATAATCATCATGATAAAACTTACAGAAATATTTCAAAACAAAAAGACATCACATTGCCCAGCAATAATCAAGACTGACAACAAGTATAGGCCAAATGATCTGTCAAATGTAACCTGAAGGAATTTGTCTATAGATAGTCTATGAGACAAATTAAAACCCAAGAAATGAATTGAAAGGCCTTTCTTTGAGAACATCTCATTCAACAAAATATTGACAAAGAAACTTTGAACAAATGGCAGACACTACAATGATACCTAAAAACTTAGGAACATTTTTAATAGATGCTACCACACCAAATAGTAAAAATCTCTGTGCTGTATGGAATAGAAAATATTCAATATTCAAAGACCTCACAGAAAAAATCAAAATCACCTGAGAACAAGATGAGGCATATATCATTCATACTCTTGGTGCTTTACAGAGGTATTTTATCCAGTGAGTCTACAGAGAGTGAACTTACATACTCATATTTTTTATCTGACTACAAAAAGCCGACATTTTATCCACATGTGTAATAGGCCAGAGAATATTAAATATGTAAAAATAATAGGAAAATGATTTGCCCTGGGATCATTTCTAACTGAACTCCATTTAAAAACAAAAAGAGTGATTTTTCTAAAATAATAATAATAATATAACTTTCTTTTACTTCAGAATACTCTTCAAAACATAATTTAGAGAAATGCATCTCTATGAAAGGAGTCAGAGATGGGATCTGGATTTTTTTATGCCAAAGGAACAAAATAATTATCCATTTTCTATCCTCAGGATACCTATATCATAAGTACTCTCCAAGGAGTTTTTGCCTCATCCCATAGCTAGTTAAGTTGCCAAAGCCATGCTATATACAACCTCTTTAATAATATTTTGATGAGTTCCTCTCTTCTCTTTGCATTCTACTATGCTCCTAACTAAACTACCAAATTCTACAAGCCATGAAAAAATAACCTCATTTCTTTTTCTTTTCAATTACAAGTCTGAAGAAAAAGGGAATGCTAGAGACATAATTTGTCTAGATGTCAGCAGAATATTTGACAAAGGCTTTTATATTCTCCTTGTGGATCAGATGGAGAGATATGGGCTAGATGATATTATAGTAAATTACATTTGGAACTGGCTGAGTAACTGGAAACAAAAAGTAGTCATTAATGTCAGAGATCCCACTGCAAAAGGATTTTTAGAGTCCCTGGAAGCAGCTCTAACTTTAAAATGTTAGCTTCCTATTGAATATTTCATTCAGTCATAACCTTTTTTGATATGGTTTACCTCATAGAGACTGTATCAGATAAAATGACATATGAAATTTACCTGAGAATGGCTTTTATTTTTATTTATTTTATTTTTTAAAAATATTTTTCCATGATTACAAGATTCATTTTCTCTCCCTCCTTTCTTCCCTCCCACCTTCCAGAGTGACAAGCAAGACCACTGAGTTATACATGTGTTATCACTTGATACCTATTTCCATATCATTCATTTTTGTTATAGAGTAAACATTTAAAACCCAAACCCCAAAACATATACCCATGTAAACAAGTGATAAATCACATGTTTTTCTTCTGTGTTTCTCCTCTCACAGTTCTTTCTCTGGATGTGGATAGCGTTCTTTCTCATAAGTCCCTCAGAATTGTCCTGGGTCATTGCATTGCTGCTAGTAGAGAAGTCCATTACATTTGATTGTGCCATAATGTATCAGTCTCTATGTATAATGTTCTCCTGGTTCTGTTCCTTTCACTCTGCTGAAGGTCTTTCCAATTCATATAGAAATGAAGCAATTCATCATTCCTTATACCACAATAGTATTCTATCACTATCAGATACCACAATTTGTTCAGCCATTCCCCAATCAAGGAACAAGACTCATTTTCCAATTTTTGCCACTATAAAATTACAGCTACAAATATTTTTGGGCAAGTATTTTTCCTTATCATCTCTGGAGTACAAACCCAGTAGTGTGGTATGACTGGATCAAAGAGCATGCATTCTTTTAAAGCCCTTTGGGCATAATTCCAAATTGCCTTCCAGAATTGTTAGAAAAATTCACAACTCCACCAGCAAATCCATTAGTGTCTTAATTTTGCCACATCCCCTCCAACATTTATTATTTTCCTTTACTGTCATATTGACCAATCTGCCATGAGTGTAGTGGTACCTCAGAGTTATTTTAATTTGTGTTTCTCTAATCAGGAGGGATTAGAACACTTTTTCATATGATTATTGATAGTTTTGATTTCTTCATTTGAAAATTGCCTCTTCAAGTCCCTTGACCATTTGTCAGTTGGAGAATGGCTTGATTTCTTATACATTTGACTCAGTTCCTTATAAATTTGAGAAAAATAAGACCTTAGAGACTTTTGTTATAAAATTTTCCCCAGTTTATTGCTTCCCTTCTAATTTTGGTTGCATTGGTTTTGTTTGTACAAAACCTTTCTAATTTAATATAATCAAAATTATTCATTTTACATCTTATAATGTTCTCTATCACTTTCTTGGTCTTAAATTCTTTCCTTTCCCATAGATCTGACAGGTATACTATTTTATGTTCACCTAATTTACTTAAAATTTCCCTCGTTATATTCAAGTCATCTACCCATTTTGAATTTATCTTGGTATACCACCCTATAGGGTGTGAGATGTTGATCTAAGCCTAATTTTTCCCATACTGTTTTCCAATTTTCTCAGCAGTTTTAGTCTAATAGTGGATTCTTGTCCCAAAAGCTGGGCTCTTTGGGTTTATCAAATATTAACTTGCTGAGGTCATTTCCCCCCAATCTATTCCACTGATTCACCTTCCTATCTCTTAGCCAGTACCATATTGTTTTGATGATCACTGCTTTATAGTATAATTTAAGAACTGGTACTGCTAGGCCGCCTTCCTTCACCTTTTTTTTTTTCATTTTTTTCCCTTGATATTCTTGATCTTTTGTTCTTCCAGATGAACTTTGTTGTAATTTTTTCTAATTCTATAAAAAGTTTTTTGGTAGTTTGATAGGTATGGCACTGAATATGTAAATTAATTTAGGTAGAATTATCATTTTTATTCTATTACGTCATTTTACACATGAACAATTAATGTTTTTCCAATTGTTTAGATCTAATCTTATTTGTGTCAAGTGTTTTGTAGTTGAGAATGTCTTTTAAATAGCAAGAAGAAAGGAAAGAAAAAAGGCAAATATTAAGCACTTACTAAATGCAAAAAATTATGCTAAAGTGATTTACAAATATTATTTAATCCTACATTAGCCTAGAGAGGTAGGTATTATTATTATTATCCCCATTTTCTTGTTGTTACTTATCCTTATTTTTAGAAGAGGACCAATGGCTTATGATGTCTTGACTTGCACATGAGTTGGATTTAAATGAAGCAGAGTTGTGCAAAAAGTCGTCAGCTTCACTCTCTCCTCCAGAGTCATCAAAGAACAGTAGCAAGACAAAATTCAGGATGACTGGCGATGGCCTGGGATGCAACAGATGACCTTGTAACCTTCAATGTCTGAGCAAGCTCTAAGCACTCCATAGCACCTGCTTTATCTGGCTTTATGGTCATAATTTGCACAAAATGATATCCCCCCAAAATGTAGCACTTTTAAACATAGAATGAATTGTTCTCATCCTGCCATTCCACCAGGGGAAGTTTTCACATGCTTAAGGTAGACATCATCATAATTTACTGTTGGGTTTGAGGCTTGTTGGTTTTCCTCAACCTGGTTTACCCCACCTGCCAATAATATCAAAATGATTTTATTGGACTGTGGCCATTACACATGCTACATCTTCTTGGAGCCACAGGTGAGAAATGGGAAAGGGATGGATACCAAAGGTGGATGAACAACCCTGAAAAGAGCTCAGCAAGCCTTTACAGCAGAGTTGCTAGTTCAATTCAGAATACTTCATATACCTTAATCCCTAATATTTCCATTATTTCCATTTTACAACTGAGAAAACTGAAGCAGGCAGAAATTATGTGACTTGTCCAAGGTCACACAGCTAGAAAGTTTCTGAAATTAAATTTGAGATCCAGTTTTGTGACTCTACGTCCAGTGTTCTTTTCCCTGAGTCACCTAGCTTGCCTGTAGCAAGATCCTTAATGGAAAAAAAGTCTTATACAGGCCTTATCTACTTAACAATTTTATTAATTCTGGAACATGGCAAATGTTCAGAGGACAGAAAACTATCCTGGGTTATTTAGTGCACTTGGTGAGAGATTAAGGATTCACAAAAAGGTAGACATACTAAAACAATGATGAGACCAGCGACCACAAGAATAAAGTACCATATTTGGACTCAAAAAATTTAACTTAATATGTACAAGTCAGAGGAGGCAAAGCCAGACCACAATTCACATAGAACATAGGATATGAATAGACATAGGATATGAATGGATTGTAGGCTTAATATAAGTTGAACCTGTAACATTAGCAACCACCAAAGTTAATGTCAAGGTAGAATATATGAAGAGTCATAATGTACTGAATCACAGGAGAGAGAGAGAGAGAGAGAGAGAGAGAGAGAG
>NW_025366948.1:0-2388 GCF_016433145.1 Gracilinanus agilis | reverse complement strand
CATCACCTGAAATGACAAAAAGAAAATAATAGCTATTCCCTAGAATATATCACTTCTTCTTTCCACAAGATTGTCTATACTCAGAGTGTTTAGATAAGGGGGATCAGGGACTTTTTTCTTTGTGGGATTTTCCCTCTTCTTGAAGGTAGAAGTCTTAATTGGACTCTGCTAAAAGATGATACCAGGTCAGAATGACCCTCAGATAGCAAAGCTTTTATATGTGAAAGATATGAGGGAAAGGATTTCTTCTTGGTAAGGTTAATTTGGATTCAATTCCTTTTGTTAGTGTAGTCACTCCTTTAGTCATTGGTCTGGAACTGTGATAACACTGGAAGGGAAATTGACTCCACCATGTAGATCCTCAATTCATTCATGCCTTAACACTGGAACATTGAGAAGTTAAGTGACATGTCCACGCTGTTAGAGGCAGGCTTTGACTCTAAAGACAGTCCTCTATCCAGGATGCTATCCCAACCCCAGTATTTATTTTGTGAGTGATGAAATGGAGACTCTGCTGGAAAAATTAAAGAATCCAAGTCCTTGAGTGTGATAAAAAAATCTTTCACAGGGAGAAGACATAAGCAATGTGACCTTGGACAAATTCCTTACTCATGTTTGCCTCAGTTTCCTCATCTATAAAATGAGCTGGAGAAGGAAATGGCAAACCATTCTGGTGTCTTTCCCAAGAAAACCCAAAATCAGGTCACACCACTGAAAAAAGATTGAACAATAAAAACAGGAGAAGACATATGGTGCAGTGGAGCTCCATGGACAAATTCCAATCCAAAATCCTAATTCTGTGCTACCAAGAACCAGTCATTTGCCTCACATTACTCATTTGGAAAATGGAGATAGTAATATTTGCAGCACTTCCTTGAGATTGTTATAGACAAGCATTTTGTAAACATGAAGGTGCTAGAGTTGAAATTCTTTTTTATCTTCCTTCATTTGAAAGGGGTCTTTTTGAGGAAAAAGGACTACTTTTCACTGTGGTCAAACCTAGAAACAGTTTCTTAGTGTGGATATTAGGATGAACCCTGTACCATACCAAATGTTTATTGAGCTGAACAGCGTCTCCTGCATCCTCCCCCTTCTCTCCATGCATATAACCACCACTCTAATTCAAGTTCAAATCTCTTCTATACTATAATAGAACCCTAAGCCCAAATCCTTCAACTCTAATAGTCTTAATTGGTATCTCTTCATCCAGAGATCCTTCTCCAATGCATCCTCCATAGAATTGCCAATATTATATTCCTAAAACACGGGTGAGATCAAGTTACTCTCTCATGTTCAAGAAGCTCCAGTGGCTCCCTACTGCATGTAAAATGCAAACTACTCTGTCCAACATTTAAAGTGTTTTTCAAACTGGCACCAAGCTTCTCTTTCCAGATACTTTGCACATTCCTCCCCCCTCAGGTATTCCATATCATTCAAATGCTAATCTTTTACTAAGCACCTACTATGGGACATAAGTATAAGCATATGGGTAGAAAGACTAAAATAATACCAGCTCCATAAGAGTTTATATTCCAGAGAAACTGGCCTCCAGACTGTTGTTCCTTTGGATATTGTTAGACTATGAATTAAACTTTTAAAAAGAATGTGATGAAAATAGATATTGAAAAACTTAAGTATTTAATGGAGTCACACGAACATGCTTTCAGAAAATGAGTGAGAGCCCAGGGATATGTTTAGTATTAAAACAAATAATCATAAATTCATTATAATAATAATGAGTTTTTATTGGGAAATTTTTGGCTATTTTCATAAAAATTGTGAAAATATATAGGGTAGTTTACATATGTAACTTATTTAAATATTAATATTTAGTGATGATATTATTATTATATAATAAATATTGATATTGTTATGGCTGGAGAATTATCCCAATAAATGAATCTTGAACCAACAATGCAAGATGCAAAGGGACTTTACTGTCTAGCTCGAGCTAGGGTCTCCCACCTAAAGTTGGTGAGTGACCCCCAGCTGTGCCTGGGCTTGAGTTTTTATGGAGTAGTAGTCAGAAGGGGACAGGGTAGAGGAATGTCTTTAGGTTGGGAAATCCTGCAGACAAGGGGAATGTCCTAAGTTATTCTTGTAGATGAGGGGAATATCTGCAGGGAGAAGATCTTGGGGAGAAGGGGAAGGTCTGCAAGGTAGATAAGGTCAGCCTCTGGAGACAGGAGGTCTGCAAGTTTGGGATTCCTGTGGATAATTCTATTTCACCATAATGTCATACAAGGGTCGGGATTTTAAAATCTGACTTTTTCTAGGTTCCACAATATTTATATTATAATGCTTCAACCATTGATATATGTAGCTAATTTATAAGTAAAAGAAGAATGAAATTTAACTCTTAGAGGGAAATATGAGAAAGTTAATAGC
>NW_025366947.1:0-8880 GCF_016433145.1 Gracilinanus agilis | reverse complement strand
ATATAATTATATATACTAAAAGTAATCTAAAGAGAATGTATATTCTCTTTAGATTACTTTAAATATATATACATACATATCTTAAGTTCCACATTTTATTATTATTATTTATTATTATTATTCATCACACCAGACTGCTATTCAGTATTTCATGATTTTCCTATTTTTTTCATTACTTTGCCACTTTGTTTCTGAATAGAACACAAATATCTGAAATAAACATCAGCCATCAAAGCTCATTTCCTGAAACTCTGCATAGGATGACTACTCCCCATCCCAATTATCCTAGATTGCCTTCTCTTTCCCCCACCATCTCTCTTAAATGCAGCTGTGGCTCAGACACCCCAGCAGGCCCGCCCGCCATCAGCTGTGCAGCTTCAACAGAGGGTGCATTTTTGGGAATCCAGCTGCCCAGGGCACTGTGTTATTCTGTCATCAACAAGCCCATTCTCTAGATGTCCTGCCAAAACCCACTCCAATGTCTTGCCATTCTGGGACTTGGCTTCAACAAGCAACTGAAGAAGATTAAGACCCATAAAATATTGCTTTTCTTTTTCTTTATAAAGAAATTCCAATGATGGAGAAAATCAAAAGCTGCAGTGATCTAATAATTATTTCCTTAAAGAGAGCATATCACATTGTTGCTATTTATAGCACATAGCCCAGTACAGATAACATGGCAAAATGGATAGTGTGTGATTCTTGGTAAGTCACTTCAACATGCTGAGACTTAGTTTCCTGATTTGTAAAACTGAGTTATAATAATAATAGCATTTTTATTGTACTTCTAGATTGGCAAAGGACTTTATAGTGAGATAGGGACTATTCTTTGGAGTCAGGAAGATTTGGATTTCAATGCTAATTTGTTGAATGGGGTTATAATAATAATAATAGCTAATGTTCACATAGTACTTTTTGGTCAGCAAAATCCTTGTATTATCTCAACTTATCCTCACAACATGCCTGGCAGGTAGGTATTTATAATTATTATTATCCCTATTTTATAGATGAGGAAACTATGGAGGCAACTATGTGGATCTAAGCCCAGGAAGACAACAGGGACTCAGTTCTATCTCAAGGCCCGTCTGGAGCCTACAGTGGAATAATCAGGACAGGAATTCCAGACAAAAGAGGATCTTGCTGTTTAGTTGCTCTGAATCTACAGGCCTTCTGAGAGGGCTGATGGCAGCTGAGTCAGAAAAAGTCCACCAAAACTCACATCCAGGGATAAATGAGCCAATACATTTCTTGCTCAGAAATGAACCTTGGTCAGGAACATGAAAAGCTCAGACTAGGAAGTTAGGAAGCAGACTTATCCCTAGATCACATCACTCTGGGAGCACTGAAAGTTTGTGGGTCCCCACTCCTGAGCTATTTCTGAAATCCTGGAATAACACAGTATTTAATACACCAAGAAAGCAGCCAAAGAACCCAAAGAAATTGGAAGCTTATCCCAAACATTCCATCCAGAAGTGCAGAAAGCATAGCTATAAGGTAGTGTGAATGAGACTGGAAGAATGAGCAAACAAAAAAAGAAATTCTGCCATAAAGCTCTATTGTGGTGGTGAGGAAGTTCAAAGGAAAGGGGGCAGGGCAACATAGGAAATAAGCATTTTACAAATATCTCATTTGATCTTCACAAGAACCTTCGGGAAGTAGATCCTATTATTATCCTAATTTTATGGATGAGGAAACTGAGGCAGACAAGCATTCAGTGATTTGTCCAGGGTCACATAGCTAGTAAGTGTCTATGGCTGGCTTTGAATTCAGGTCTTCTATTCAGTATTCTATCCACTGCATCACCTTGTCCAGAAGAAGAGAATTACTTCAACATCTACAAGCAAAGACTCAAAGATAAACAAAGCTTGAGTATAAGTCCAATAAGGATTTCTAGAAGAGATAAAGTCAGTGTTGTGTTTTTAAAATATGTAGTCATTATTGAAAATAAACAAGTGAGAACAGTAGAGGAGAAAATGGGGAAAGAAATAAGACCTATAGGAAAAAATATATGGAAAAAAATTAACAACTCGGAACAAAAGGTGCAAAATCTTACCTAAGAAAATAATTCCCTGAAAATTAGAATTGATGAAATAAAAACTAATGTAAGAAAATATAATCTGTTACATAGCAAAAACAACTGATCTGGAAAACACATCAAGGAGAGATCATTTCAGAGATATTGGATTATCTGAAAGCCATGACCAAAAAAAGATCCTAGACATCAAATTTCAAGAAACTATAAAAGAAGACTACTCAGGTTCCTGAGAACAAAAGGGCAAAATAGAAATAGAAAGAATACATTGGTCACCTCCCAAAAGAAATCCCACAATGAAAACTCCTAGGGATATTATATCCAACAAACAGAGAGCTCACAAGTCAAAAAAAGAATAACACAAGAAGTCAGAAAGAAAGAATTCAAATACTGAGAAGCTACTATCAGATTCACACAAGATTTATCAACCATCACTTCGAAGGAGCAGAGAACTTGAATGTCATATTCCAGAAGGCAAAGAAAATAGGCTTATGATCAAGAATAACTTACTGTAAAGTTGAGTATAATCCTACAGGGGGCAGGGGAATGGAACTTTAATGAAATAAAGGATTTCCAAACGTTCTTGAAGAAAAGATCAAATCTGAACAGACCAGTGATGGGCAAACTATGGCGTGCGGGCCAGATGTTCTATTGGGCTGTGCGACATTATTCCTAATCTGACGAATACAATGAGTAAGATACAATACAATGAAACTTTGAAAGAGTTGTCTTAGAAACAGACTGACAGATGATCATTTCCTTCCCTTTGGCCCCCTCTTTAAAAAGTTTGCCCATCACTGGAATAGACCATTTGACATACAAATAGAGGAGTAAAGAGCAGCATAAAAAATAAATATGACCAAGACACCTTGCTACATAGGGAGGTCATAATGTATCCTCTCATAACCCTATAATTATTAGGAATAATAGAGGGATTTTTATTAGACTGAGAGCCTGAGAAAGATTCTGTTATATTTTTAGGATCTTAAAAAAAGAATATAAAGGAATGGGAAGAGGAATTCACTGTGTAGGGGAAAAGGTGGGAAAAGAATGCAGAAAAATATCTCACATACAAAGAAATGGGAAAAAAAACCATAAAAGAATAGGATTGAGAGGAATAAATACTTAATGATCATAACTGAATTTAAATGAGATAAATTCACCCATAGAATGGAAGAGGATGGTAGAATGGATTTGAAACCAAAATCCAACAATATGTCGTTTACAAGAAACACATTTGAAACACACAGAGTTAAAAGAAGAGGCTAGAGCAAAATCTATTATAATCTTCAGCTGTAGTAGGAAAAACAGGGGTAGCACTCATGATCTCAGATAAAGCAAAAGCAAAAATAGGCCTACTTAAAAGAAATAATCAGGGAAACTACATTTTTCTGAAAGGAACTATAGACAAGGATTAATATCAATACTAAATGTATATGTATAAACGACATAGTATCTAAATTCTCTTTTAAAAAAATCTAAAAAAGTTCTACTGGGGAGAAATAAACAATAAATCAATAATAGTTGGGGACCTCTTTCAGATATAGATAAAATAGACTAAAATATAGATAAAAAAGAAATAAAGGACATGAATAGAACTTTTGAATGTTAAATGTGAAAGGTCTCAGAAAATATTGAAAGGGAACAGAAAGAAGTATGCCTATTAGTTGTGCATGTTATTTTCAATTAAAATTGGCTATGTAATAGAGCATAACAACCTCGTTAATAAACAAAAAAGAGGAAAAATATTAAATATACCTTTTGGGGATCGAAATGCAATAAAATTGTATTCAACAAAAGGCCTTTGAATCAAAAGAGTAAAAATTAATTGGCATTCTAAAGAACAGGTAGGTCAAAGAGCAAATAATAGAAAAAAACAATAATTTCATTTAAGATTAAGACAGTATTTAGAATCAGTATTCCAAAAATTTCTGGATACAATCATCAATAAAAGAAAGAAAGAACAGATTAACCAATTAGACAAGTAACAACAATAAATCTAAAAAAAAATAGAATAAAAACTCCCAATTAAACAACAAAAAACAAAAAAAACAAAAAAAACCCAAAGGCTAAGAGATTCACAAAATTAAAAGAAAGAAATTCTTCAAAATAATAGCTATAACTAAGAACTGTTTTTTAAAAAATAAGGAAACCTTTAGCCAATCTGATGTTTAAAAGCAAAAAAACAAATGAACAGTATCAAAAATGAAAACAGTGAATTTATCAACAATTTCCCCCAAGTATAGGCTAAGAAAGCTAAGTTAAATGTAATGGCTGAATATTTATACAATTTATATCCTTTGACCCAGGATGCCTGAATCTAAACCTCAGTGTCTTTGGGATATAAACACCAAAGAGATCAAAGAAAGATGAAAAAGGAGTCATATATACAAAATATCTATTTACAGTAGCGCTTTTTGTGGTGTCAAAGAGTTGGAAACTGAAGAAGTGCTCATTAATTGGGACATCAATGAACAAGTGAGATATATGAATGTGATAGAATTCTATTGTGCTATAAAAATGATAAAGAGGATGATTTCAGAGAAACCTGGAAAGACTTATATGAACTGATGCAAAATTAAGTGAGCAGAACCAAGAGAACACTTTGTACATTAACAATAATTTAGTAAAGACAAACAACTTTGAAAGACTTGGGTACTCTGATCAACACAATGACCACTCAAGATTCCAGAAGATGCCTCCTGATTCCAGCAGACTTTATGATAAAAATTCCTGATCTCCAAATTGAGGAGCAATGGAGTCAGAGTGTAGCACTTAACAACAAACCAGGGTAGGTAACTACCTGCTCTGTGAGTAAGGCTAGCCCTGATTCCAGGCAGAGTGGGACAGGGCTAGACTTTGAAAAAGCTGTAGAGTTCCTATCTTCCAAGTTTTCCTTTGGCATATATATATATATATATGTGTGTGTGTGTGTGTGTGATTTCACAGTGATTAGACAATAGTAGACAACTGAATTAGATTAGGAATTCCCCCTTCTCTCTACCTTCCTCCCTCCCTCTACCAGTGCCATAGCCATGTCCCTATTATGCCAATCTGGGATATGTAACCATAATACACAAACCTGAGTTTTTGAGGCAGTATGACCTAGTGGTAAGAGCACTGGATTTGAAGTCAAAGATTTGGGATCTAATCCTGTCTGCCGCTTTCTCCCTGTGTGACCTGGGACTAATTAGTTCCCCTCTCTGGGCCTTAGTTTCCCCTTCTGTAAAATGAGAAGATTTTGAGTCAGTGACCTCGAAGGCCCCTTCCAACCCTAGATTAAAGAAATAAGCCCTTACCTTCTGGCTTAGTGTCCATTCTAAGACAGAAGGGCAAGGGCTAGGTGATGGGAGTTAAGTGTCTTGCTCAAGGTCTGTGTCTGTTTGGATCTTCTCCATGGTACCACCTAGCAGCTTCCTTATCACACACTGTATCCTTCTTCCTTCATTTTTCTATCATTCATTCAATTGATCAACAACCAGTGAGCTCTCCAGAGCAGGAACCATCTTTCCCCTTTTTTTGTATCCTAGCACTTAGCATAGTGCCTAGAACAAAGTAGGCACTTAAATGTTTATTGGCTAACTGATTGAGAAGCATTCATTAACCACCTCCTCTGGTCCAGGCACAACAACAGGTACTGGGGAGGCAGGACTAGAATTGGCTGGAACGGACATTAGATCTTCGGGCACCAGATTCAGTTTCCCACTTCTGCACCTTTGCTCAGGCTCTCCTCAATGCCTGGATTCCATTCTCTCCTCAGCTCTGCCTCCCAGAAGCCCAGCTTTCTCCAAAGCTCACCTCCTATATATTTTTTATTATTATGGGCCCTCCCTGCTCTGACATTCCATGTTCCAAAGGCCCTCTCTGCTCTGAATCTCTGATACTCTGACCTCAGCTCAATGCTTGATCCTTCTCCAATGAAAAGAGACAGCCTAGCAAAATGGATCAGCCCCTCGGGTTGGCATGAGAAGGGTTGGTGGGGGGGTGGGGGTGGAGGATTAGATGACTCAGCAGATTGAGAGATAGGACGTCCTGGGTTCGAATATGGCCTGAGACACTTCCTATCGGTGTGACCCTGGGCAAGTCACTTCATTCCCAAAGCCTAGTCCTTACTGCTCTTCTGCAATAACAGTTCTAAGATAGAAGCTAAGGGTTTTTTAAAAGAGATACAATGAGAGTCAGTCACTCAATCAGAGAGCATGCCTTAGAGTTATCTTGGTTTGATGGGAAGGGCAACAATTCTGGAGTCAGAGACCTGGGTTCTAATCCTACTGCTCACATATAATAGCTGTATGAACTTGGACAAATTAAGCTCTCTGGTCCCAGGTTCTTTCTCTGTAAAACGAATGGATTTGACTAGATTTCCTCTGTGGTCCCTTCTAGCTTGAGATCTCTGATTCTATGAAGTCCCTACTACCTTGCTTTCTCATACTACAAATACTACTAAATAATAAAGATATCGATTATGATCCGCTCTCCCCAAAAAGGAGCTTACTGTGGGTTAAGCTCTGTGAATACACAGACAGAAACCATCTCTCCCCTCAGAGAGCTTCTATTCTATCCAAGGAGACAACATATACATATATAAGTTTAGAGGACCAGTCTTGGTGTCAAGAAGACCAGAATTCAAGTCCTGCCTCTTCTATTTACTGACCGTGGGACATTGGACAGAACACAATTTAGTGCCCGTTGATCAGCACTCCTGGAGTGAGTCTCTATGCTAATCATTTCTTATAAAGATAAAATCCTAAACCCAGATTTAAGGAGGGGAAATGTTCTCGGCACTGTGAGGAGGTCAAAAAATAGACACAAAGACACAAAATATTGAAGTAATATTCAAAAACCTCACATTCAATTGAAAGATAATAGATTTAAGGGCAGCTAGATGGCACAGTGGATGGAGTACCAGGCCTGGAGTCAGGAGGACCGGAGTTCAAATTTGACCTCAGTCACTGCCTAGATGTGTGACCATGGGCAAGTCACTTCCACCTTAGAATCTTGGAATGGATACTTCGTACCTATTTTAAGGCAGAAGGTAAAAGATTGGTTTGTTTTTTGGTTTTTTGGCAGGAGTAGTTTCAGTAAAAAAAAATTAGATCTAGGGGCAGCTGCATAGCTCAGTGGAGTGAGAGTCAGGCCTGGAGACAGGAGGTCCTAGGTTCAAACCCGGCCTCAGCCACTTCCCAGCTGTGTGACCCTGGGCAAGTCACTTGACCCCCATTGCCCACCCTTACCACTCTTCCACCTATGAGACAATACACCGAAGTACAAGGGTTAAAAAAAAATTAGATCTAAGCTAGAAAGACTTTATATTTGAAGGCCAATACCCTTCATTTTACAGATGAGGAAACTGAGGCACAGCTAGATTGGGTAACTTGCCCAGCATCCTACAGCCAGGAAATAGTAGGACCAGGATTAGAACCCAGATCAAAGGCTCATATATTTAGAACTAGAAGAAACCTCAGAGCCCATCTGGGAAGGCCCAGGGAATTTGAGTGAGTTGATCAAGATGGTAAGTGCCATGGCAGGATTTGGACCCAGATCCTCCACTTCTAGAGTTATTTCTTTCCACTAAGCCACAGAATCCTTCTGAACTCATAAGAATACCTAGAAAAAGAGCCCATGGGCTCTCCTTCGCAAGAGCTAAAGGTCACCAATCATCTTTGAAAACAATTCCTGGAGCCATTGGTGGTTGCTGTGGCAACAGGGCACTCTGATGCCTGGTTCTCCTCCATGAGGACCCCTAATGCCTATAGCTAAACCCTTACAGGAACATGTAACAGAACTGGAGCAAATTTAAGAGTCCTCAAAGGAGCTCCAGGACAAGGCCACTTAGCAATAATTACGGCCCATCAGAAAGCTCAGCTATATCAGAATCCTGTCCCCCCACTTCCCATTCAGTGCCCCTGGACAATATTGTCAGAACTGTGGACCTTGGCACACCCGGAGGATGTTTATTAGGTTGGAAATAAGCTACAATCTCAAGGAGGTCCGAGGCTAATTGAATTGGCAGTTCTCTCCCTGCCATCGATTTCCAGCATCTCTTGACCTTTTCAGACCCCATCTCACATGGTCCTGATTCGAGATTTCACTTCATAAGCCCAGATCTGGTTTCTGTCTGCTTGAGAGGATGGGGGGTGTCCGGGTCCAGCCGGACACAACCGAGGGGTCCGGGGAAACGGCAACCTAATTACCCATAGGGGAAGAAGAGGGGAAACCTCGCGTGCAAGACAGAGTCGTTTTGATGGATACGAGGCTCGTTTATTGGAGATCTATGACAAGAATATATACGCTGAGGGCAGAAGGGGGTCGGCCCGATACTAAGGGGGAAAGGAACGCGGAAAGGGAGCATAGAAAATCTCTGGTGGCGTCTTACTGTCTCCAAGCATGGCTGGGCCTATGATCAATATCTTATCTTAGAAGAGTGAATGATATCTATTCTTAGAAGAGTGACTATCTTTTCTTAAAGTCTTGGTCCCTAACAGGGGGGAGAGCACCAAGCGGGAACCCAGCTAGGAAACGGGAATCCAGGTTGTGCGTTTACCCAGGACCCAAATATCTAAAACAACAGGAAAGGAGGAACAGGGGGAGAGAGTGAGAGGGACCCTGGGCGTTTATTTTCCAAAGCTCAGCAACCCCTTCCAGTGGGTATAAAGGTCCCGACATCTCAGAGACAAAGCCAAGAAACAAAGGAAAATCTGGGTATTTTCTTGGAAAAGGGTGATATTGGGGGGGGGGGGGGGAAGAGGGCAGGGTGCTTAGATTGCCTACATCGGAGAGGGAAAAGAATTGACCACGGAAACATGTGCCCCTGGAAAATGCCTGTCTGCTTTGGGGTCCATCAGGGA
>NW_025366946.1:0-1102 GCF_016433145.1 Gracilinanus agilis | reverse complement strand
CTTCCTTCCTTCCTTCCTTCCTTCCTTCCTTCCTTCCACAATAATAATAGCTGCCAGCATTATACTGAGCCTAATTATACCATTCCTCCATGGATTCTTATCATTAAAGGAGTCCAATAAAATAGAAATAAAATAACAGGAGAAATGATCTTGGCATTCAAGGCTCAGGACAATCTGGCACAGGCTGACTTTTCTAGACTTATATCAAACAATTCCCCCTTCTGCTGCCTCTGTGATGACAAGAGCTAGCATCTCTAGAGCTAATATTATCTCATTGACTCTTCACCATAATCCTGAAAGAAACTAAGTGACTTGTCCAGGGTCTCATAGCTGGGGTCTCCCGTCCTCCAGCTCTTGCTATCTATTCACTGCATTGCCTAAATGTCTCATGTTCCAGGTTCAGGCCAAACTGGGTTATTCTCCATCCCCTCTTCTCTTTCTCCCCTCTATGGTCTCCATGCTGTTTAGTCTACCAGCCTCTGCCTCCCCATGGGGGATGGATTTGCCACTTCTCTTTCCTACCTTTCATGGGCCTTCTCTTCCTTCAAGGCTCTATTCAGTGGCTCCCTTTTCTAGGAAACCTTCCCTCATTCTGACTCCTCTATTTGCTACACCCTTCCCCTGGGTAGAAGGAGTTTTCATGTTGAGATGGGTAGATCTGGGTTCAAGTTTTGCCACAGATTCTCAACTTACTAGCTGGGTGACCACCGGCAAATCACTTAGTCTCTCTGAGCCTCCCTTTCCTCATGTAGAAAAAAAAGAGGGGAGATTCCTAAGGCCAGGATCCAGTTAACCCAAGTCGCCTGGGCCTCAGGTGAAAAAGGAGGTGCTGCACTTGGGGCCTCCAGGGTCCTTTCTAGCCCTGAATCTCAGACCCTTTGATGCTCAGCCTTCTCTTACCACGTTTGAAGGCTTTCTTCTCTGTTCTTACCGCATTCTTCCGCCCATCACAGCTATTTGGGTACAAGTCTTCCCCCTCCCGGACACTGAAGGCCTTTAATAAGCATTTGCAGAAAAGGATAGGCCAAACTAGGCGGGGCTAAAAAGAAATCTCTCTCTCTCTCTCTCTCTCTCTCTCTCTCTCTCTCTCTCTCTCTCTCTC
>NW_025366945.1:0-3007 GCF_016433145.1 Gracilinanus agilis | reverse complement strand
ACAAATTCCAATTTGTTTGGGAACCAAAAACTTGGATCCATTCCCAGTGGAAAGGAGGTGGATCAAGCAATCCCAGATCAAACTGGGTTTTCCTAAACAACTCAATAACAGAGTATAAAGGAGTTTCCTAAACAACCTGATAACATAATTGGGAATTAACCATCCTACAAAAGTAAACAATGAGACACACGAAAATTCTATTGACTAGCTGAGGATCAGCCATGCCTATTGTGTAAATGGAATTAATATCTGCCGATTCATAGTCAAAACCCTACTCAACCTAGTCATAGAAATGATGTAATCCTCACCTCCCTTAATGGGGAAGGGGGACGAGTTACCCACACGTGACAATAAGTAACAAATCAAGAACAAGGGACTGCCCTTTGGGCAGTCCAAAATCAATGTAGAGACTGCCATTTGTCCACTTGAATTAGAGGTGGACCCACGGGAAGTGACGAAAGACACTTTCTCTTTAAGTATGTTGGTTACTTCCTGTGGAGGCAGTTCCTGCCTTGAACTTGGTGCTGAAGGAGCTCCTGAGACCACAGACAGCTTCTACTCTGTATTGTCACGTGGGTAAGTTAGGCTGACTTCCTTGGCCTACCTAGGCCACTTCCAAACTCTGCCTTAAGTAGGCACTAGCCTATCTGGTTGCTAGGCCTTGAGGCTTGCAGCCTAATTTATTTAGCCTTTTAACCTTCTCTTGTCCAGGCCCCCGCAGGCCTGGACTAGACTCTCCCTTTCTCTTTATTCCTATATCTTTACCTTCCTAACTGTAAAATAAACTGACTAACCCGATGCTGACTTGGATCTGATTTAATTACGGAATCAACCTGAATTGTTGATTCCTGGTGGCCACACTTTAAATACGTATCTATAAAATACCTAAATTCCCCTCTTACACTATGGTGACCTTTAAAAAACACGCTGATCCCACTCTGCAGTAAATTAATTCTTAGGAAAATTCTCTCAGCCCTGAGAGAAGGGCCTGATTCTTGAGGACTTGTTCTTCACCTTTTACCTCGTGCATCATCTAGAATATAGCAAGGAGAGGGATGGAGTGGATTTTTGCATCCAAAACAAATAATGGTGACTTAAATCAGAAGCACTGACAACAAAAGTATTTGTATTAAGAGGGGAATTAAAGACATTGCCTTCTGAACCTCAACCTTTGGAGTAGAGGAAGAAAATTTATGAATTTTCTACACAGTATGATCTTGGAACCTAGCCTTCTAGCAAAGAAAGCACTTTGAGGCAGAACCCACTTTGAGCATAGTCTCATAGTTAATTCCATGCTGAATACCTCCAAAATTTGGAAATTTTAAGCACTGGATCTTCTGCCTAGAAAGATTTCTTGATGTATCCAGCTCCTTGGAGAAGGAAAATGAAAATCCATATGGTACCAGCAAAGCATACTACTTGGAGAATAAATCACTGAGAAGTTTCAGTTGAACCAAAACCTGAAACCAAGAGAGATTACAAATAAGTGTTCTCCAGAAATGACCATTAGACTTTAAGTATCTGGCAAAGACTGAAATATCAGGCTCAAAAGTCATCAGTGGCCCTGTGGCTTTTCAATCTCAGGTGCCGCTTTCCATGTAATCTCTGACTATATATATATTCGGAAGGAAGGAAGGAAGGAAGGGAAGGAATTTAGAGTGTGTGTGTGTGTATGTATGTGTGTGTGTGTTTCAGGATAGTATAAGAAATGTTTATGGGAAGGATGTTTTGTTTTGTTTTTTATTGCTACCTTTCTTATTAGACCATTCCAGTAAATATCTTTGCATTGAGATAATGATGTCCTCTGAATGACTACAGAAAGGCAAACAAACTGATAAGGACTCATGAGCAATAATTTTGTAGGCATGACCCCATAAAAACCAAACTTGGAGCAGTAATCTTCCAGGAGACCCATCCTGTAAATTGGAGGATGCCAATTAATAAATGATCAAGAGATATGGAATTCAATAATCTTTTTTATTCTTCCTATTTGAAAAGAAACTTCAAACTCAAGGCCAGTGATGATGATTAGACAATCAGAATCCAAACAAGGGAAATCAGCATGAATAAATGTAAGTAAGTAAGCTAACAATTATTTTAAAACAAGGTGGGGGGGGGGAGGAAAGCTTCTACATAATAAAATACACAGTATTTGAAGACCATATCAGATAGCTATCCAGGTGGCCCAGTGGATAGAAAGCTAGGCCTAGAGCTAGGAAGATCTGAGATAAAATCCACCATCAGACAGTTATTAGTTGTGTGGCCCTGAATAAGTCACTTAACTCTGTTTGCCTCACATTCCTCATCTGTAAAATGAGCTGGAGAAGGAAATGGCAAATCACTCTGGTATCTGTCAAAAAACTCTTAATGGGGTCACAAAGACTCAGACATTATTGAAACTCAACAACAACAACAACAAAAATAACATATCAGATGGCTATCATTTTCTAAGTCTTCTATAACCCAGTGAATTGCTTGTCAACTCCAGGAGGGAGAGAATATAAATCATGTAACCATGGAAAAATATTTTTTAAATAAAATTACATTGTCTTCTTTTTTTCATGTTCAAATTCTCAGTTCCTTCAACCATTTCTTAAAAGACTGTTTGAAACTTTTAGTTATCTTACTCATCCTTTCTGCTTCATCAACCTTCTTCTATAAATTTGGTGCTTATAATTAAAAACAACATTTCACATGTAATCTCATCAGCACAGAGTACAGTGATACTGTCCTTGTCCTTTTAATATGAACACTATTTCTATCAATTTAGTCTATGATAACATAGAGGTTTTTTAATTATCATTTTTACATATGACAATATAATATACAACATAATAATAACACATATGGTTTGTTATAAATATGTAATAAAACATAATAAATATGATTATCCAAGAGAAAAAAAATTCTCACAATGTCCAAAAATCTATGTCTCATTTTCCCCTCTCCTTCCAGCCTCTCTCCTCTCCCCAAGAGGGAAGTTATAGGCTGTGTATATATATATATA
>NW_025366944.1:0-7620 GCF_016433145.1 Gracilinanus agilis | reverse complement strand
CCTCCCTCCCCCCTCTCCCTCTCTTTCCTTCTTTCCTTCTTTCTCATCTTCTGTTGTAGAATCAGTTTTAATTCTAAGGTAGAAGGATGGTAAGGGCTAGCCAAAGGGGTCTAAGTGACTTGCCTAGGGTCACACTGCTAAGAAGTGTCTGAGGCCATCTTTGAATCCATGACCTCCCATCTCTGGGCTTAGCTCTCAATCCCCTTAGCCACCTAGCCACCCTGAGTGTGAAGATCTTTTGAGAGAAATGATTGAGTCTCTGACTGTGATGTTCCAGTATTCCAATCCCATCAATCTTACATGTGAACTAAATATGCTTACCAGTAGCAAGTTGCCATCTCCCATATCAAGAAATGGTTTCGCTATCATTCTTTGATTTTATTAGATAGCCATGGAGATAGAGATACTGCAGTCTGTTAATGACCATACTCTGATAACTTAACCTTTGATGGTGATTCATAACATGACTCATAGAAACCTAATTAGCATCAAATCTTCCAAAGAACAAACATAGGCTTGACCTATTCGCTAGACTTTGGCAGAAGTCATTTACCCCTTGAAACACTGATGATTGCTGGTCTTTCTTGGAGGAAATCAATTGTTAATAATTTTACAAATTTGTTAGTTCTTCTAAAAGTGGACATTAGTCAGGCTTCTTAGCTAATGTTGAGGTTAGCCAGCATTTGGACATTGGCCAAAACACAGACATGCAATATAGCGGGGCTGAACTAGCCCTCATATATCCTCATAATTACTTTGCAGCTGTGGCAGACTCTGGAGATGATTTTTCCTTCCAAAAGTTTTATTTAGAAACCCTGCCTTTATTGGTATCAATGCTCTTTAGACCAGTCCATGTAGGAGATGGATTCCAAATAACATGATTATTTAAATAATAGGGGGTATGTGAGGAAACAACTTTAAGTGTCACCAGATGCCTAAGTACAACTGTCTTTCCAATCATAAGATCACAGAAATTGGGGCCTGAAAGGTGAATCCAGAGGTTATTTAGTTCATAGCCTCTAGCAAAACCATACAAATCTGTCTATACAGATGGCCAAATTCACTCTTCTTAAACATTTCCAGATACATTTTTCTTCAGAAACATATTCTCGTATTTAATAGTTGATATATAATTAGCAAGTCCTCTATCCTTTTTCTGTTTTTAAAAAATATTTAAATTTATCCATTTGTTATGTTAAAATACCCAGGTAATGCTCTCCTTTTCTCCCCTTGCCCCATTTGAGAAGGCATCATTTGATAAAAAGATGTCTGTCTTATTATGTCTTACTTCCTCTGGAGGTATATGTAAGCCATTCTTCAAACAATATGTTTCCCAATTCAGTTTTTTTAAGTGTCAGTTCCAAGGCAGAAGAGAGGGTAAGGACTAAGCAATTGGGGCTAGGGATCAAGGGGGTCAAGGGTCACCCAATGAGGAAGGGTCTGAGATTAGATTTGAATCCAAGACTTCCCATCTCTGGGTCTGGCTCTCTATCCACTGAGGCACCTTAAAGCCCTTTTCTCTCATAGTTTTTAGAGGAACTAGCTGTTATGTCCCTCATCGTAATGACCATATTTTCATTCAGCAGATATGTATTGAATGCCTACTCTCTGCAAGACAAAGATGAGTTTTTCCCTTTAAAGTACTTAGCCAAAGAAAGACTGTGAGAGAGCCTTAGCAACTGGATTAGGAGAAAACGTGGGCATGTTATTTCATTTATTTTTAAAAATTGGAATGGAAGAAAGACGTTGGGAAAAAAAATGTAATTAGGTCTTTAGAGTATGTGGCCGAGTTTTAATTCTTAATTGAACATAAGGCTTGAAAATGTTTGGCAGCAAAAAATAAATAATCAAGCATTTTCATTTAGCTAAATCATTCTGCTGTACTGATATATAACTGAATGTCAGAGTAGGAGGTTGGGGTTACATGCTTATTTTAATTTTCCTATCTTTGTTGCAAACCACTTAATTTAAAATCAAGTCCAACCTTCATGGTGCCTTAGCTGTGGTACTATATTTACAGTAGGCTAGTTCAGAAGTTTCCCATGAGGACTCTGGTTGTGGCTTCATTCCCAGTGTTCACAGGGCTCTTGGCACTAGAGATTGGTCTGCCTTGATCATGAAAATTCTGAGAGCTTACTTTCAGATAATGTAAGCTGAGATGTATCCTGAGCAATAACTCCTCTCCCCATAGTAGAAACTTAAAAGATATTTGTTTTTCTTCTTCTTCTTCTTCTTCATCATCATCATCATCATCATCATCATCATCATATCATTTATATATAGCTTTTTAAGGTTTACAAAGCACTTTACAATCATTATCTCATTTGAGACTCACATTTGAGACTCACAACCTACAAGATAGGTGTTATTATCTCCATTTGATAGTTGAGTAACTGAGGCAAACAGGTTAAGTGATTTGCCCAAGGTCACTGAGTTTTTCAGTGTCTCAGCCTTGGATTCAAACTTGTCTTTTTGTTGTTTAATACTGTGCTTTAGCCACTCTGCCATCTACCTGAGTCATACATTTCAATAGTACTGGTTGTAACTTGAGTCACCTTTGATTCTCTTTGCTAGGTCTCAACTCCTTCTTAAATCATTGAGTAGGCATCTTTCACTAATATATTTACATTAATTTTTTTAAAACTAATATCTTTTATATATATCCTTCTATATTAATTTTATTTGTTACAGGGCTAGGCAATGGGGGTTAAGTGACTTGCCCAGGGTCACACAGCTAGGAAGTATCTGAGGCCACATTTGAACCTAGGACCTCCTGTCTCTCAATCCACTGAGCCATCTAACTGTCCCCAATATATTTACATTTTGGTAAAATAATTTCTCTGTATTTTTTTTTGAAAAGTGTGTTCTTTGTGTGTGTAGGATTTTATAATATTGCGAACAAAAGAAAATAATATAGTACTTATTAACTTGGAGTATCTAGATGGGAAAACGATCATTAATCAATAAATGATGAAAAGAATAATAAATCTTTACCAGTAAGTAAATGAAAATTAAAGGCACTTAAAACCAAAAGCAGATTGACAGTAAGCATACATAGTAGGAAACTCAAGTATTGTTTAGTAGACCTCTTTAGAGGACTTGATTATCTATTGATAAATGATTTATAATTAGCATACTAGGTTCATTTGATGAATTCATGTAGCTGGTACTCTTCAGAAGAGAAAACAATCCCTTGTAATCTTGTTTACTTTATTAATTAGCTCAGCAAACTGCTTTCCATAGATAATGCAAAACTAAACTTTATCCTCCTTCCTGACCAAATTATCACTAATTCTGAATTTGCATGGTCAGAATTAATGAGGTTTTATCATCCATTGATTTTGATCTTAATGGGTGAGTATTTAACAGGAAGAATTAGAATTCTATGAAGAATAAGCACAAGGGAATATTGATTAACAAACAAGGCAAACCTATTTACTTTTATGCTAGGGATTTAATGTACTCTCAGATTTTTCTAGAACCATTTTGGTGTCATGGCCTCCTTGAACAGCCTGGGGAAACTTAGAGACCCCTTTTCAGAATAATTTTTAAAAGCAGAAAATCAAATACAAAGGATTACAAAGGAGGCCAAACGTTAGTAAAAATGTATATAATTTTCTTTTCTAGTCCAAGTATATGAACTCCTTGAAATCTATCCATGGACTCCAGGCTAAGAAATCCTGTTAAGACTCTCATTCTCTACTTATAGTTCTCACCCTAGAAATATCCTCCTCTCTTGTAGCTCCTTCCTCTAATCAGTTGATTCCACTCTAGGTTCTTGCCTTTCTGGACTTTCTTTGTTCAATCATGTCTGACTCTTTGTGACCATATTTGTGTTTGTCTTGGCAAAGATAATGGGGTGGTTCACCTTTTCTTCTCTAACTCATCTTACAGATAAGGAAATTGAGGCAAACTGGATGAAATGATTTCTCCAGGGTGACCCAGGATGTGAATATCTGAGTCCAGATTTGAACTCAGGAACATAAGTCTTCCTGACTCCAGGTCTCATTCGCCATTTACTGAGACACTTGGACTTTCTTTCTTGGATATTTTCTCTTCCCAGTTTGTCCAGCCCCACTTTTCACTTAAACCTTTATCTTCCATCTTGGAATCAATACTCTGTATTGCTTCCAAGGCAGAAGAGCAGTAAGGGCTAGGCAATAGGGGTTAAGTGACTTGCCCAGGGTCTCACAGCTAGGAAGTGTCTGAGGCCAGATTTGAACCTAGGACTTCCCGTCTCTAGGTATGGCTCTCAAGCCACTGAGCCACCCAGCTGCTCCCTTTTCACTCTTTTTCATGTGTTTTCTTTTTGTCATTAGAATGCAAGCTCTCTGGGGGCAGGAATTAGCTTTCTTTCTGCTTCTATGTGTATTCTCAGCACTTAGCACAGCCTGGCACTTAATAAGTCATAAAGAAAAGCTTCTTGACTTGGCTTGGCAAATATTCTATATGGAGTGAAAATGTTTTAACTTGTAGTTTCTTTTGGTCAAACTCAGTGAAGAATGACCTTTCTTCCTAACAGCCTTCTCTATGAATTTTAATATTAAAGCATATGTCTTTCTGTTCTCTATAATTTTTGAAAGAGGATTATGTCTTTGCTGAAGATTCTTTTTCTAGGTAATAATGTATCTATGCAACAGACTATCTTTTAGCCCCTTAACTGGGGCACTCTCAAAGATGGTTTACTTTCCAGAATTTGGAGTGGAGTGATAAAAAGGGAGTTATTGGATATTTGGGGCCAAGCACTGCCCTTCCTTCTAAATATACACACCTACCATCTCACTACCCTGGATATGCGTGTCCTGCCATATTTTTCTCTCTCCCCACCTTGAAACGTTGTCACCAACCAACTTGGATCTTAGAAGGAGAATGACAAATGTATTTGGCAAAGGTACCTAAGCTCACTTATAGAAACTGCTATACTAGCAAAATTAATTGATCTACTCTAATTGGTGGAATGGGGGATGGGGGAATCGTGGGGTCGTTCTACTCTCCCCTCTTCTTCCTGTTTCCCAGGGGATATTTCACTTATTTCGAAAGACAGTCCCATTTGTAACTAAAAACATTCTTGCATCAAATAACTTAGTTATTTGTTTAGGTGCAGATTGTATTTATGCATTTAATTAGTCTAATTTGACTCCCAGATGGTACCTGATTCTCAGGAGGTTCAGGGGAGTAAAGGCTGTAGGGAAGATGTCAGCTGTCCTGCCATCTTGGAGAGTACCACCTGGGAGATTCGAGGATGGTATTTTTCAGAGGCTTCAGGACTATGTGGCTAATTTCATCATGGATGCCATGGCAACATGGTGACTTGACAAACTGGGGCGATAGATAGTTCTGCTGCTAGGTGACTGCCTTTGGAGA
Organism: Gracilinanus agilis; assembly: GCF_016433145.1. Lineage (NCBI taxonomy): Eukaryota > Metazoa > Chordata > Mammalia > Didelphimorphia > Didelphidae > Gracilinanus > Gracilinanus agilis. The sequence goes on along the minus strand of NW_025366944.1, from coordinate 2,256 downwards.
CTTGGAAGGGCTTCGGAACTCGTTTTCCTTGTGCGAGAAAAGATGGAATAGTAAGAGTAAGGCACTGTCAGAGAATTAATGTTTTCACCAAATTGAAAAGTGAGTGTCCTGAGTCCTGAATATTCTGTTCTCTTCGATCCTCATTCTGGCAGTAATTGAATTCAATAGCATAGTTTCTCATTGTGGAATATTAAGTGAGGGTGTTTTTGTATAAAAAGCAGTGAATCCCCTTATTCTCCTGGTGACATAGTCTAAATCAGATGGAAATGGAGAGCTAATCAAGTAGAAGGCCAGTGTCTATTGCAGATTGTATAGCTGCCTTTTAAGGAGGGCACAATTCATATGCAATGCTAACTCATTAAATCTCAACTAGTCCTGGGTCTGCATAATGTTACCCTCCCCTACAAAATCATCTCTGCAGTGAAATGCTTGAATCCAAATCAGATTCTGTCATATCAACTTGGCTTCAGAAAATATTTAGGAAACAATTAGACTGTTAGCCCATTAAATATTTCTCCTGTGATCAGTAATTAAAGTGATTTTCAAAGAATGGAGCAGTGAGAAGCATTTAGAAAATTTGGCCAGAAATCAAATTTATCGAACAGTGGAGCTTCCCACATTTGTATTGAAGGCAGGGTCTTTTCTAAGGCAGGAAGCTCCCCTTAGTGAAGATTTCATTTCCTACCTTGTCTTTAAAGGGAAGAAAAAGAGCAGGGAATCGCCCAAGAACACCCCAACAATGACTGCTTCAGTCAAGAATGATGCCTGAGGAAGACTTGAGCTCAAATCCTACTCGGATGCTTACTAATTGTATGACCTTTCATAGGTAATTTAAACTTTCTGAGACTCAGTTTCCTTATGTAAAATGGGAGGTAATAATAGCACCTGCTTTCCAGGATTATTGTGAAAATCACAAAGGAGATGACATAACCCTTTGGGATCCCCAAAGCTCTATAGAAATGTCAGTGAAGATTATTGTTTGGTAGGTCCATGGTCTCATCAATGGGACAATATCTGACCACTGAGTAAAGTTTCCAAAGGTAGAAACTTGTTCTTTTTCCACCATTGAAAGGAAAAAGTTGTATCAGAAGCTACTGAGAGGTAGAATATTAGAAAGAATACTAGACTTTGGGGTCAGGAAGAGTTTGAATAATCCACTTAATGTCTCTCACAGCACAGAGAGTTCACACATTCTTCTTCATCCTTTGCAGGCTTTGTTCATGATCTTCACAACAGTGTCTATCCAACCCCCATCTGTCATCCCAATTGAGCATGACATCCATCCCTCATTCTCACTCAGTGACCTAGTCACATCCTGTGGAAGTTTTAGTTACATACTTCTTTTTATTTATTTATTTTTAAAAATTTAAACCCTCACCTTCTGTCTTGGAGTCAATACTGTGTATTGGCTCTAAGGCAGAAGAGTGGTAAGGGTAGGCAATGGGAGTTAAGTGACTTGCCCAGAGTCACACAGCTGGGAAGTGTCTGAAGCCAGATTTGAACCTAGTACCTCCCATCTGTAGGCCTGGCTCTCAATGCACTGAGCTACCCAGCTGCCCCCTATGTTATACACTTCTGATAATAGCCTTTGTATTATTTTTTCAGTGTAATTATCTGTCAGGAATACGCCAAAATCTACTTATGACCACCATGCCCCTGTTCAGAGTTCAAGTGAGCAGATAAACCCAAGAACTCCAGGAATACCAATTCCACTCTTGGTTTGGGCATCTGGCACCGATACATCCTGGAAGCCACTGCCGTAGAGAGGCTGCTGCCCCCAACTTCTCAGCAACCAAAGCTTACTGAGTACAAACTCTCCCCTCTCCCCCCAGTCTTTGGCACTGGGAAACAGTTCAAAATCCAAAAGAGAGGATTTTATTCGTGGAAATGACATTCATCCAGTGGCATTTCTACCTGCGTTGTTGCTATGCCCTAAGAAGTATGGATTCTTTTGATCTGCCTTCTAGTAGAAATCTCCTGGAAGTATTGTCTCCTTTCTTAGAATGTGAGCTGCTTAGAGCAGAGACAGTTTCTATTTTTCTGTTTGTATTCCCAGCATTTATCACCATGCTTAGGACATAATAAACCTTTAATATATGTTTGTTCATTCACTGAGTTGTCCTCAGCTTAAAAGGTGAAACACATAACCGTGTGACATCACCTGGAGTGTCATGGATGCCAAAAAGGTGAGACTTGGTTTGGGGGAGGAATTTTAGGTAATTTCTTTCTTTCTTTCTTTCTTTCTTTCTTTCTTTC
>NW_025366943.1:0-6893 GCF_016433145.1 Gracilinanus agilis | reverse complement strand
GGAAGGAAGGAAGGAAGGAAGGAAAGAAGGAAGGAAGGAAGGAAAGAAGGAAGGAAGGAAAGAAGGAAGGAAGAAAAAGAAAAAATCTCTGAGGTTTCTTCCAGCTCTAAATCTATAATCCTACACTGTCTTCTAGTTCTATACCTATGATACCATGATTTACTCATTCAAACAGTGGCTTTATAGGCATTATCTTAGTCTTCCTTCATAATATCTTTGTGTAGTAAAGATAAGGCAAGTTTTATTATTTTTGTTTTATAAATGGGAAAAACTAAGATGAAGAGAGTTGCGAAAGCACTGAAATTATATCACACAAAGAATATCAACTGAAAGCATAACATCCTAAACTCCTTATTCAGAGTTTTGTAAGCCATTTATGCCTCCAAAAATTATTTAAGCAAGACCAGCCTACAACTGGAGTATAAGGAGAATGACCCTGGTATTAGAGTCTTTAAGACCTAGATTTGAATCTGACTCTGATGCTAGCTTTGTGGCCATGAACAAGTCATTTAACCTTGCTGAGCTTCAATTTTCTTATTCATAAAATGGTAATGATAATGCTCGTTTTACCTACTTTACAAGGTTGTTGTGAAGAAAGCACTTTCCTGTAAACCTTTATAGAACTTATTAAATGTGATTAATTTTTCTAGATCTGGTGATTTCCTTGGTTTAGTGCCTGGCATTTAAGTAAGCTTAATAAATGTTTGTTTCATTAATGCAGATCAGCAACTGTTTTGTAACTATAGTTTTAGAAGGGAAAGGGAGAAGGGAACCAGTATTCATTAAGCACCCACTACATGCCAATTGCGTAGGAACTATTAAATAATTTGCCCAAGATCATACAATTATTATGCAAGAGAAGAGGCCAGGTTTGAACCCAGGTTTTTCAAACCTTTATACACCTTGTGTTGCTTCTCTAAATGAAAATTAGTACTATTGTTTTAGAGAAAATATACCAGAGGCCTGCATACAATAGGCACTTAATAGAGATTTGTTGAATTGAATTGTTAATGCCTCACCTAACTTTAATAATAAAAATTCGGCAGGCTTCTGGCTGCTCTTGGTGTCCCAACGGAATACTTTAGGGTTGGATAATGGAGAGTCTTTTAGATTGAGAAGCCATGCCCACAATTGCCATGAACATGAATAAGAACTCTGGCTAACTTCCCAGGCTGCATTTCCCAAGTGTTAGCTGAGAGGAAAGATTCTGATCTGCCTCAGCTCTTCCTATTGCCCGAGATACACACAAAGAAAGGGAAAAAACACACATACACAGATTCCAGATGTAGAAGAAATAGGGGGGGTGGGGGAACTGATTTCAGGTTTAGCAAGTGACATCCATTTTAAAGGGTAAAGGAATTAGATTTAGAGAAAGAAGTCAGAAAGAAGAAACCTCTACCCTACTGAAGTGAAGGATTATTTATAAAGAGAACGAAAATGAAATCCACAATCCTCCCAGAGAATAGACCAAGATTCCTTCTAAAAGAGGTCTAAGTTAAGCTTGAAAAAGCCACCTTGTTAAGAACTAGAATGGATGACAAAATGAAGTTGTAACATCATTTCCTTTGAAATGTTTGACAAGATAAAAGACAAAGGTATTAAAAGTGAACTTAGTATTATCTGGCTCCAAGTCCACTACTTAAAGGAGGCTTAGTATTCTCTCTGTCTGCCTAGTGTCTGACCAAACCCTACCTGGCCTGATGGGTGACCGCAGCCAAGTCATTCTACTTCTGGCACATAGCAAGTACATTAGAACAAAATGTGCCTCTCTTCATTTGGAAGTCTAAACTCCAAAAGATCCTCTTTACAATTATTTGAAAATAGTGTCAGATAGACACAGGTACTATCTCCCCCATCCGAAGTTTATTCAAACTGTTTCTGCCAAAATAAACCTACTGTTTTCCTCTCCTTGAATCCTTCTCTTGGCTCCCCTTTCCCTCCTAAGCAGTTTGATTTTTTTTAACCTTCCTAATTAATATCCCTGCATACGTCAATTTTATCTCATACTATTTTATTTCCCTTGGCTCTTTGCGTCATTCTTTGTCAAAGAGGGTATGAGAGTTTCCAGCCAATGAGGGCATAATATGCTCTGTCTGCAAAAATATTCACATAGAGGCTTAGTAACCTTATGTCCAGAAATATTCATGGAGGGGTCTTTTTCCTCCTTGATTCAGAACACAAACTTTCATTTATCTAAATATGACACAAATATACAGTTCTATATCAGATCAGATACAAAGTTCAGAAACAACAATTTCTTTAAAAGAAAGGGTAATTAATGTAGAAAATGTTAGTGGTAAAAGTAATACTATCACTAAAGTTATACTCTAAATTTTAACTATTATTCTGTCATTATAGCATATTGACTAAAAGTTAATTGGCTGTTGAATTTGACTGCTGTAATTGAATACATACAACAGGCTTGAATTGACTTTCTCTTCACTGGTGGAGAGTGAGACAAGAACTACTTTATTTCATTTATTTATTTGTTTGTTTGTTTTTATAAACCCTTACCTTCTATCTTGGAGTTAATACTGTGTATTGGCTCCAAGGCAGAAGAGTGGTAAGGGTAGGCATGGGGGTCAAGTGACTTGCCCAGCTGCCACACAGCTAGGAAGTGTCTGAGGCCAAATTTGAACCCAGGACCTTCCATCTCTAGGCCTGGCTCTCAATCCACTGAGCTACCCAACTGCCCCAGCAAGAACTACTTTAGGTAAAGAAATAGGAAGAGCCAGCTTGCTGCCTACTACCTGTTGACTTATTTCACCAATTGGCCACCATGTAACCATGAATGCCTCTGTTGAGTATATTCTTTCTGATCTTTGGTGAATGAATAACTAGTATGGACCAAGATATGCTCTTGGAAGCCTGCTGGTCTGAGTAGCCCCAGAATCTAGGGGCTATTCTTTATGTTTTTATCCCCAGCAATTGTATCCCACACAATACTCAGCACATTTTGTTGTTGTTCAGCATTGTCTGACTCTTTGTGATCCCATGGACCATAGCACACCAGGACTGTCCATGGGGTTTTCTTGGCATGCTGAATGACTGATCTTGGTTCCTTGCGTTACCAAAATCAGGCAGGCAGGGCCTTTATATTGTAGGATCTAGAAGGCAATATCTATGGTCAGTCCCTTTAATGATGATATCTGTCTCTCTCCTAGCTCTGAAACTTCTTGAAAACAGTAGCTGAAAGAAGAGAGACCCAAGATTTCTGGACTAGTGATTATAAACTGGCCATTTTATGTAGATGCAAGGATGAGCACCTAGATAGAAAGGGATGGCCAAAAGAGCAATATGAGACCTCTTCCTTGAGAAATGGCACAGATTAAGTGGATCCCTGGTTAGCCAGATGACTTCCCTTGTATGTATGTTTTCTTTTGGTGGTGTGTGTTTCTGGGGAAGTTTTGAACAATATTCTAAGCTTCTTGAGGTCTTAGGGACAGCAACTATTAAAAGTTTTTAATATTCTGTTCCATACAATCAGCTATGCCCTTGATATCTTCTTAGTTCTTCCCTATCCTGTGGGTATGCCTGAGACAGAAGTCAAAGGATTCTGTCACAGAACCCTAACACCAAACTCACAAACTCAGTTCCTCTTATCTAGTCTCCCTTCTCCCTGTTTCCAGGTTATCATCATTTTTCCACAGACTAATGCTGCCCATTTTTGGAAAAATCTATGCTTCCTCACCTTACACAAATGGCTATTACCTCTCTGAGCTTTGTAAAAGTGAAATTTGGGGAATGCCATTTAAAAGTGTATATATTTCTATGGACATGGGAAATGTATCAAAACCACATTTCCCATGATCCAACATGGTCCAACTGGTTTCCGTTTCCGGGTTTTTGGGCTTGGGAAGGCCTACGTCTTGACCCAGGGAAGAGCTTAAATCTCCTGGGTTAGGAGGGAGTGGCCTCTTTGCCAGTAGGCTCTTGGCCAGCAGACAGGAGACAGTAATGGAGGCGGCAGTTTTGACTGCTTACAAGCGCGTGGTCTAATGATTTTATCTATCAGCATGGCTTTAATTAAATTACTAATTTATATATTTATACCAGCCTTTATCATTTTTAATATTTATAGCTTCTAGTTATTCATCTATAGAAAGAGATCAGTTATACCTATGTTTTTAACACTGCACATCTATATAATATGAAAAGTAATTAATGACCATACAATATTTGAAGTTCTTTTAAAAAGTTTTTATAAATAAAAGCAAAGTAGTATTAGTTTAGTGATAGTGTTATTTATTTTTACCACTAATATTTTCTACATTAACAACCTTTTTTTAAAAGAAATTTTTGTTTCTGAACTTTGTATCTGATCTGATATACATATTTAGATAATTTAAAATCCAAATGGAAAAACAAAGAAAACAATTCCCATGTATTCCCAATAAAGTCTTTTTTCAGTACTTCTGAATGTTGTGAAAATGACCTGGTATTTTTGAAGTCTCTGGTGGCTAGCATATAGCACAAAATCTGATGGATCTTGCTGAGAAGAAAGGCTTTGAGAATGGGTCCAAAATGAACTCTGCATCTGTCATTTCATTCCAGGATCAGGCCAGTTAAGTTCTTTACCACAAAGCCAGCCACCAAGCAACGATGACAATGATGATTGTTTTGGCTACCACAAATAACAAAGGTCATCTCCTAAGATGTGGAGGGAGTGGCCACACAGATGAAATCACAGATGTCTTAAAGTGTTGAGCTCAATTCCAGTTCCCAGTAAGGATTTTTAATTCATTAGAACAATTAAAAGAGAAAAATCTCCTAATATCAGTTCCTAAAACATCAATCTGCCTTGCTAATTCTAAACATACTTTATGAGATCATTTCTCAATTTTCCCCTGACTTTAAGTGCATTCTAAATCTTTGCTGGCTGTAGGGCTTAGCCTTTTGACTAGAGGGAGGGTTCTAAGTTTGGAATTCTCAGAACTGCTTTCCTTGATTTCTTTCTTCCTTTCAGGTTTACTGTGGTCCCTCCAGCATTTTAGAGTAGAACACTTACTTAGTTTTAGAATGAAATATGACCTTGATGCTGACAGCTCAGAAGCAGCCAGCCAGCATTTCTCAAGAACTAAGCAGTTGTGTAATTTTTCAAATTGCTGTCCACACAGACACTAGCAAGAGTTAGGCATAATTTTTTCCCAAAAGGAGAGAAGAACTAGGACCTCCTGGAAAATGACAAAATTGTTTCTGGAGCTCACCAAGTCAGTGTCAGTTTGACAAAGAAGAGGAGAGGGGGGAAAGAGAACAGAGGAACCAACTGAACAGGGAGAGAAAATCATTTTTTTCCTTTGGTATTTATCATAACCCTTTTGGAAAAAAAGAAACTTGTTTTTCTTCCATGCTCTTGTCTCCAAACATCCATGGGAAACATGCTGATATGTATCTGTAGCATTTATGACAAGTAGACACATAGGACAATTTGAGAAGTGGTCCAATGCCAAAGCAAAAAGGTCCTCAGCTTTTTTGGACCCCTTTCGTAGTTAGTGAAACCTATAAACTCCTCAGTATAATCTTCTTAAGAATAAGAAAATAGAACACATAGGATTAAAATTAATTTTCCCTTTTTATTTTATTTAGAAAATTTTTCAATGGTTACATGATTCATGATCCCCCCTCCCCTCTTTCCTTCCCCCCTCCTGGAGCCAACAAGCAATTCCACTAGGTTATACCTGTATCATTGTTCAAAACCTATTTCCATGTTATTCATATTTGCAGTAGAGTGATCTTTTAACATCAAAACCCTAATCATATGCATAGCAAACTATGTGATCGATTATATGTTTTTCTTCTGCATTTCTGCTCCCACAGTTCTTCCTCTCGATGTGGACAGCATTCTTTCTCAGAAGTTCCTCTGGATTGTCCTGGGTCATTGCATTGCTGCTAGTAGAATAGTCTATTATATTTGATTGTGCCACAGTGTATCCATCTCTGTGTATAAGGTTCTCCTGGTTCTGCTCCTTTCCCACTGCATCAATTCCTAGAGGTCTTTCCAGTTCACATGGAATTCCTTCAGTTCATTATTCCTTTCAGCACAATAATATTCCATCACCAACAGATATCACAATTTATTCAGCCATTCCCCAATTGATGGACACCCCCTAATTTCAAATTTAAAAAGCATGACTATAAATATATTTGTATAAGTCTTTTTCCTTATTATCTCTTTGGGGTACAAATCCAACAGTGGTATGGCTGGGTCAAAAGGGCAGGCATTCTTTTAAAGCCCTTTGGGCATAGTTCCAAATTACCCTCTGGAATAGTTGGACCAATTCACAACTCTACTAGCAATGTATTAGTGTCCCAATTTTGCCACATCCCCTCCAACATTTATCATTTTCTTTTGCTGCCATATTGGCCAGTCTTCTAGGTGTAAGCTGGTACCTTAGAGTTGTTTTAATTTGCATATCTCTAATCAGGAGGAATTTAGAATACTTTTTCATGTGCTTATTGATAGTTTTGATTTCATCATGAGAAAACTGCCTATTCATGTCCCTTGACCATTTGTTGATTGAGGAATAGCTTGATTTTTTGTAAATTTGACTTAGTTCCTTACATATTTGGGAAATTAAACCTTTGTCAGATGATTTTGTTATAAAAATGTTCTCCTAGTTTGTTGCTTTCCTTCTAATTTTGCTTGCATTGGTTTTGTTAGTACAAAACCTTTTTAATTTGATATAATCTAAGTCATCCATTTTATTTTTTGCAATGTTCTCTATCTCTTGCTTGGTCTTAAATCCCTTCCTTTCCCTCAAATCTGACAGGTATACTATTCTATGTTCAACTAATTTTATTTATTAAAAGTTTTTTTTAACATTTATTAATATTCATTTTTAACATGGTTACATGATTCATGCTCCACCTTTCCCCTTCAACCCCCCCCCCCC
>NW_025366942.1:0-5968 GCF_016433145.1 Gracilinanus agilis | reverse complement strand
ATGCTACCCACATTCAGAGGAAGGACTGCAGGAGAGGAAACATATAAGAAAAGCAACTGCTTGAACGCATGGGTCGGGGCGGACATGATTGAGGGTGTGGACTCGAAACTAGCACAACCAATGCAACCACCAACAATTGGGAAATTGGTCTTGATCAAGGACACATGACATAACCAGTGGAAAAGTGCGTCGGCCATGGGTGGGGGGATTGCGGGGGGTGAAGGGGAAAATAGGAGCATGAAACATGTAATCATGTTAAAAATGATTATTAATAAATGCTAAAAAAAAATAAAAAATAAAAAATAAAAAGAGGGGAATAACAATGAAGGGGGTAGAAAGGGTAGTAAATCAAGGGAGGGGACAAGGGTTATTGGTTTAAGACAAATCACTGGTTTAAAAGGAAATAGCCTAAGAAGAAGGGGTAGAACTAAGAGAGAATACCAAAATGTTGGGGAATACACAACTGATAATTATGACTCTGAATGTGAATGGGATGATTGATTATACTAAATTAAAAAGCTTTTGTACAAACAAAAACAATGCAACCAAAATCAGAAGGGAAACAACAAATTGGGAAAAATCTTTATAATAAAAAACTCTGACAGGGGTCTAATTACTCAAATATACAAGGAGTTAAATCTATTGTATAAAAAATCAAGCCATTCCCCAATGGATAAATGGGCAAGGGACATAAATAGGCAATTTTCAGGTAAAGCAAAATTCTCAATAAAAACATGAGAAAGTGCTCTAAATCTATAATAATTAGAGAAATGCAAATCAAAACAAAGCTGAGGTATCACCTCACACTTAGCAGATTAGCTAAAATGATAGTAGGGGAGAGTAATGAATGTTGGAGGGGATGTGGCCAAATTGGGACATTAATGCATTGCTGGTGGAGTTGTGAACTGATCCAAGCATTCTGGATGGCAATTTGGAACTATGCTCAAAGGGCTATAAAAGATTGCCTGCCCTTTGATCCAGCCATACCATTTTTGGGTCTGTACCCCAAAGAGATCATAGATAAAAGAGATGTGTACAAAAATATTTATAACCACGATTTTTGTGGTGGCAAAAAACTGGAAAACGAGGTTATGCCCTTCTATTGGGGAATGGCTGAACAAACTGTGGTATATGCTGGTGATGGAATATTATTGCACTGAAAGGAATAATGAACTGGAGGAATTCCATGTGAACTGGAAAGACCTCCAGGAACTGATGCAGAGTGAAAGGAGCAGAGCCAGAAGAACATTGTACACAGAGACCAATACACTGTGGTAAAATAGAATGTAATGGACTTCTGTACTAGCAGTAATGCAATGATCCATAACAATTTTGAGGGACTTATGGAAAGGAACCCTACCCACATTCAGAGGAAGAACTACAGGAGAGGAAACATAGAAGAAAAGCAACTGTTTGAACACATGTGTTGAGGTGGACATGATTGGGGATGTAGACCCGAAACTACCACACCTATGCAACTATCAACAATTTGGAAATAAGTCTTAATCGATGACATATGTTAAAACTATGGGGGGGGATGTCAGGGGGTGAAGGGGAAAGTAAGAACATGAATCATGTAACCATGATAACTTTTCTAAAAAATAAAAATTATTTAGAAAAAAATAAAAAAACAAACTTTTTTTGTGTTTTACTCAAACTTTAATCAGCTTAGTACACTTCTCTTAAAAACGTTTCTGTATTTCACATAAACTTGTGTCACATATTCTTCTAATATCCCTAAAACATAAGCGTGTAAAGCACCATTAACTGTCACTTTAAAATATGGAAATTGCTAGGCACTTTGGATTAAACATTACTGATAAAGGTGCAGGATGAACTGGATTTAATTCCCAGCACAGCCCCATACATATGAAGGTCTTCTTTCTCCCCTAGTACAGTGCCCTGCCAAAATGCCTAAATATCTTTTTCATGTTGTGGAAGATACATATTGTTTATACAAGAAAAAATTCATGGAAGAAATAAAGTGAAGAATTGAATTCTTCAATCTTCATTCAGACTCCATCAATTCCATCCCCAGTGGTAGATAGAAACATGTTAAGTTCCTTGGAATCATCTTGGATCCTTGCACTTCTGACACTAGTTAAATGATTCACAGTTGATCATTATTGCACAATATTGATGTTACTGTATATAATGTTCTCCATACTCTGCTCACTTCACTTATCATAATTTCATATGTCTTTTGAGGTTTTGGAAGCATCATTCTGTTTGTCATTTCTTATGGCACAATAGTATTCCTATAATACAAACATATACCATAACTTCTTTAGCTGTTCCCCATTTGATGGATATCCCTTCAGTTTCCAATTCTTTTCCACCACAAACAGAGCTACTCCAAATATTTATACACAAGTAGGTCCTTTCCCCCTGTCTTTGATCTCTTTTATACAATGGATTTTAACCAATATTAAGAGAGAGGAGAGAGAAATGAGAAAGGAGAAAGAGAAAATAAAAGAGAAAAGGGGAGGGGGAGAGTGGGCAAAAAGATATAGGGAGAAAGAGATGGGAAAAGGGAGAAAGGAGGATCAGGGAGAGAAAGGGACATGAGAGATCAGCATTTTTGCCTTTTCTCAAGTGAACTTCTTTCTTCATTTTAGGTTTTTGTGAAGTCCTTCCATTTCCCTATGTAATCTGTCCCACAACAGATTCCAGATTATTATACTATTTTCTTTAGCAGTATTATGTAGTATGGGGCAGCTAAGTAGCTAAGTGGTACAGATGATAGAGTGGTGGACTTGGCATCAGAAAGACTAATCTTCCTTGATTCAAATCTGCTCTTAGACATTTATTAGCTGCGTGACTCTGGGTAAGTCACTTAATTCTGTTAGCCATACTTCCTCATTTGTAAAATGAGTTGTAGAAGGAAATGGAAAATCACTCCAATGTCTTTGCCAAAAAACCCTCAAATAAACATGAAGAGTTAGGCACGAATGAACCAACTGAAATGACTCATCAACAACTAAATTATGTAGTTTAGAGCTAAAGACTGTTCATTTTCAGAAAGCACAAGATCTCCAGTCATACCAAGGATAGAAACATCTATCAGTAAACAATTAGTGCAATTATTTTCTCTGTACTACTCTAAATTGTATTTATAGTTAAGGTAATATAATTTCCTTTTATTATTTTATTTGTACCCTAATTTTTTATTTGATCTAAGCCTATAATTTCATCATTCCAGGGTATTCCATGTTTAGAGATTATATAGTGATATAATTAATATCTATTAACTTATAATCTTGGGTAGTTTCCTGAGAAAAGGAAAGGTTTAATGAATTGTCCAAGGCTATCTAAGATATCTAATATGCTATCTAAGACAATACCTAGATCTTCCTGCCTTCAAGGACTGGTTATTTCCACCAGAACAAGGTACTTTTCACCCCAACTTTGTCACATTTAACATGTTCCTTTCAGAAAAGCTAAAACTACCTTCTGGAGATTGCCTAAGTTCTTTGTCCTAATAGACACCAAAATCAATGAGTTCCCTGGGATAACTCATAATGACTCACTGGAATGTGATCTGTGAAAACACTTGACATTTTCTAACATAACTTAGCTGTCAACAGAAATTTTATCAAAAAACAAAATGGATAGGAATTAGCATTTTAATTTGTAATCAGCAGCTGCTTTGGCTTCATTTGGTGATTGGAAGATCACATTAGTTTTATTGGCAACACTAAAATTGCCTTTCAAATGTGAACACAATACACAAGTATATAAAACAGAGTCTATAACCTATTTACAGAGACACATTGCCATCTTAATTCGAGAATATCCAATATCATTATGAGTCTAATTAAAGGGATGGTTTGTAAGCATTTAGAAAGAGATATAGAAATCATTCAGTCACTAAGTCAAACAAGCAATTATTAATCACAATATCTGTCAGAAATGGGCTAAGCACTGAGATGACAAAGAAAAGGCAAATACTACTCCTGCCTATAAGAAACTCACATTTTAATGGATGGATGTATGTTGAATTAATATTAATTTTATATTAAATAAATATATTATAATATATAGTAATTAATATAATGTAAATAATTAGTAATATTATTAATAACATATAGTGCAAATGAAGAACAATTTCAGAGAAGTGTATATTTGTGGGATGGGAGGAGGGAGGAGTTGACACTAGGAGAAGTCACAGGCAAAATGTAGGAGTTGAGCTGAGACTTAAAAGGAATCCAAAACTGGGAGTCAGAGGAGAGGAAGAACATTCTAGAGATGGGAGTGAGTCATTGCAAGAACATAAGGTCAGGGGATGGAGTATCCTGTGAATGGAACAGTGAATGGGCTGGGTTTACGAAGTGGCTAGAGAAGGAATCAAGTATAGGAAAATTCAAAAGATACAAAGGGGCAACTTTATGAAGGACTTTAAATGCCAAAGAAAGGATTGAATATTTGCTCTTAAGTGTTTATTGAGGAAGAGTAGGACACAGCCTAACCTGCTTTTTAGGATAGCAGCTGAATGGAGAATACAGTGGAGTGAGGAAAGGCCCACCAGCAGACCATGATGGTTATTATGGTGAAAGGAGATGAGGTCTTACACAGGGTGGTGACTGTTTAAATGGGAATGTATGAAGAAATATTTTTATTTTGGTTTCTTTACCATATTGTTTTGTTTTTTCAATTCATTTGATTTTTAAGCCTCACTTTCTAATTGTGAAATTCTGCTTTTTAAACTGTTATTTTCTTGCTAGATTCCTTCCATCTTTCTCATAATCTCAGATTTGAAATCTTCAAGAGGTTGTGACCAGTTTTCATTATTTTTGGAAGGTTTGGATGTGATTGCTTGTTTGTTCTCCTCTTCTGTTTGCTCTGTTGTCTGGATTTTCTCTGTGTAAAAGTTGTCAAGTGTTAAAGATTTCTTCTTGTTGATCTTTCTCTTCTGGGGTTTTCAATTCTGGCTTTCCATTGTTAGCCCAGTGCCTTCTCAGCTTTATCCTCACACTCAGGGTCTATCTGCATTCTTTAGGCTCCTGAGGTCTCAGGTCTAGTTATTTTCTTGGTCAAGCCTCCTGGTGGTCCCCCTTGTTTGATCCTCTGCCTGAGGCTCCTCTAACAGTCTCAGGCCGCTGCTTCCACAGTCGAGCACCTGTGTGCACTGGTTCCCCACTCAGGGATTCCGAGCCTTCACCCTCGCCTGTATCTGTGCCTTCACTTGCACCTGAGCTTAAGGTCTGGGTTCAAAGTCCACACGTTCTTTAGCCTCTTGGGGGTCTTAAGTCTTGCTGCTCTCAGAAGCAGGCCCTGGAGCTGCCAATGACTTAATGGGTGCCCCAAACTTGCTCTAACTCTTTTGTGCTGGCTTTGGCATTGTAGGTGGTGTGTGAGGGGGGAGGGGGCTGCTCAGCTCACGATTTAGTGAGAGCTGTTTCACCCCTTTATAGCATGGAAATGCCCTGAACCCACATACCTTCAACTCTGCGCCCTGTTGTGGGGTCCCTTTGTTTGTCTGGATTTGTTTTTATGCCCCCTTGAGGAGTCCTATATGTTTCGGTTAGGAGAGGTTAAGCAGCTGCTTTTTACTCTGCCGCCATCTTAACCAGGATCTCCTGTTTTGTTTTTAAAGGCCACTGTAACCTGTTTTCTTCCTATCTTTCATATCTCATTACTCCTTATACTTTCCCTGTACCCCACATAATCTGTGATACTGGGACTTTGGACTTTGGACTGTGTTTTGAAACTCAAGCTAGATATATCTGTCATTTGACTCAGTATTTTCACTTACTGTACCTGGAACTCTCTGCCCATTCATTATTGGCTCCTAAGTTCCTTGGCTTTCTTTAATTATCAACTAAAATCCTACTTTCTGCAAGAAGTTCTTCCCCAAAACCTTGAGGCTAAAGCTTCTCTTTTATTATCTCCAGTTAAACATATTTATTTATCATATATACAT
Source organism: Gracilinanus agilis (assembly GCF_016433145.1). Classification (NCBI taxonomy): domain Eukaryota; kingdom Metazoa; phylum Chordata; class Mammalia; order Didelphimorphia; family Didelphidae; genus Gracilinanus; species Gracilinanus agilis. Next base: position 45 of record NW_025366942.1, on the reverse strand, counting down.
ATCACACACACACACACACACACACACACACACACACACATATAT
>NW_025366941.1:0-4446 GCF_016433145.1 Gracilinanus agilis | reverse complement strand
GGGGGCATAGTGATTACGGAATTGCTTAAGGCAGTGATGGGCAAACTGTGGCCTGGATTTGACCCATATAGTTTGCCCATCACTGTCTTAGACTCCTTAGTACTCCAACCTTTCCCTATGTGTAGTTCTTCTAATTACTATAATAGTGAATATAATTTTTGAGAGTTACAAATAACATTTTTCCCATATAGGAATATAAGTAATTTGATCTTTTTGAAGCCCTTAAAGAAGAACCTTAAATTTTTTTTTCTTTCCCTTCTCTTTCTTATTTACCTTTTCATGTTTCTCTTGGTTTTTGTGGTTGGATATCAAACTTTCCATTCAGTCCTGGTCTTTTCCTTGCAAATACTTGGAAATCTTCTGTTTTGTTGAATGCCCATACTTTCTCTTGGAAGTTATAGTCAGTTTTGATGGGTAGGTGATTCTTGGTTTTAGCCCCAATTCTCTTGCCTTTCTCAATATCATATTCCAAGCCTTGTGGTCTTTTAGTGTGGAGGCTGCCAGATCCTGTGTAATCCTGATTGGTGTTCTTTGATATCTGAATTGTTTCTTTCTGGCTACTTGTAATATTTTCTCCTTAACTTGAAAGCTTTTTAATTTGGCTATTACATTCCTGGGGGTTGTCTTTTGAGGAATTAGTGTAGAGTGTGTTCTATGGGCTCTTTCAACATCTATTTTGTCCTTTTGTTCAAGGACATTGGGGAAATTTTCTTGGATAATTTCTTGTAATATGACATCTAGATTTCTATTTGTTTCTGATTTTTCCGGAAGACCAATAATTCTCAAGTTGTCTTTTCTAGACTATTTTCTTGATCTGTTGTCTTCTCATTGAGATATTTCATGTTCCCTTCTATTTTGTCAGTCTTTTGACTTTGCTTTATTAATTCTTGCTGTCTTGTGAGATCATTGGCTTCTACTTGCCCAATTCTAGCCTTTAAAGACTTGTTTTTGGCTATAATCTTTTGGTTTACCTTTTCTATCTGGTCTATCTGGCTCTCCATGGCTTCCAGCTGGTCATTTCTGGTCTTCAATTTGCTTATCATTTCATTTGATTTCTGAACCTCAATTTCCAATTGGAAAATTCTGCCTTTTAAACTGTTATTTTCTTTTTGAGCTATTTCCCACTTTTCTTGCCAAATCTCTTCCACCTTTCTCATGATCTCAGATTGGAACTCTTCAAGAGCTTTTAACCAATTTTCAGTTTTTTTGGGAGGGTTTGGATGTGTTTACTTGCTTGTCCTCCTCTGCTGTCTGTTATGTGGTCTGGATTTTTTCTACATAGAAATTATCTAGAGTTAGTGCTTTTTTTCTTGTTTCTTTTGTTGGTGGGTTTTTCTTAAGCATTGCTAGCCATTACTCTGCTGTTTCTTCCTTCCCTCAGAAGTCTGGGTGAAGAGGACAGGCTCTCTGTGTATGGAGCTATTGAGCGTTGTTTTGCCCGAGGCTACTTTTTGAATCTGCCTGTGGTTTCTGCTATATGCCTGCCCAGCCCCACTCCCCTCTCCTCACCCAAGGTGCACACTCTTCAGCCTCCTGAGGTTTCACATATAGCTGCTCTCAGGGGTGTTCTTGATCAGCTGCCAAGAACTTAGAGGTTGTTACCCACTGCTTTAATTCTAGGGTGCTAGCTATGCATCCTGCCCCATAGGGGGATGGGGGAGGGTTTGATCAGCTCACATTTTAGTGAGAGCTAATTTGCATCCTTGGGTGCAATAGCATGGAAATTCCCAAAACCCACATACCTTCAATGCTGCACAATATTGTGGAGTTCCTTTGCTCATCTGAACATGGTCTTTTTGTTCTTTTGAGGTATTGTATAGGTCAGTGGTGAGGAGAGTAAAAGTTCTGTAACTACTCAGCAGCCATCTTAACCCTGAAGTGTGTGCATATATTTTTCTAATGCATTTCTAGTCCCACAACTCTTTCTCTGGATGTGGATAGCATTCTTTTCCCTAAGTTCCTCTGGATTGTCCTGGGTCATTGCATTGCTGCTAGTAGAAAAGTTTTTTACATTCGATTATGCTACAGTGTATCAGTCTCTGTGTATAAGGTTCTCCTGGTTCTGTTCCTTTCGCTTAGCATCGATTCCTGGATGTCTTTCCAGTTCACATGGAATTCCTCCAGTTTTTTATTCCTTTCAGCACAAAAATATTCCATCACTAACATATACTACATTTTATTGAGCCATTACACAGTTGATGGACACCCCCTCATTTTCCAATTTTTTTTGTCACCACAAAGAGTGTGACTATAAATATTTTTGTACAAGCCTTTTCCCCTATTATCTCTTTTTTTATATGGCTAGGTCAAAAGCTCTTTGCACATAGTTCTAAATTGCTCTCCAGAATGGTTGGACCAATTCACAACTCCACTAGCAGTGTTTTAATGTCCTAATTTTTCCACATCCCCTCCAACATTATCACTCCCTTTGCTGTCACCAATATACTTTGATGCCTCCTTGCATTTCTTTGAACAGTTCTTTCTTGCTCTCTCTTTTTAAAAAGTCATAGGAGGTTATGATAGCTCATTCAAAATGCTGAGTGTTCCTTACTTTCTGTCTGGAGTTAAGAATATTTTGGTACTATGGGGGAAAATTGCTAGGAGAATAAGTTTTCATTGCATGTTCATTAGACCATGTGATCCAACTGCATTTATAATGTGGCCAATGCAATAGAACATTAGACTTGATTCTAGAATGCTAGTAATTGGTCACCAAGTGGGATGCTCTAAGACTCGTTATTTTAGAATTTTGTACCACCTCCCCCAAACTGTTTTTTGATATTGATTTAGGTGAAAATATAAGATCTTCATAGTTTACTCATGAATTCATGCTGCTTCAATTTCAAATAAAAGGGAAAATATTTCCTCAAGTGACTAAAACAAGAGAAAAAGGCTAAGTTTTGGTATGGAAATTTTTTTCTTTTTGAGAACTTCTGTTGTTAACTTCTTTTGATAGTTTCAAGATCAGGTTATTCCTTATGGAAACAGCTTTATTTCTTTCTTGTGGCTGTCTAGTTTGGTTGTTAGAGAGCTGAACGCAGAGCCAGGGAGACTTGAGTTGATGTGCTGCCTCTGACTTATATTGGCCAAATCATTTAAACTTCCAGATAAATTCTCTTAGGATTTTCAAGTTGCAGAGAAGATGCTGACCTCTTTTGGTAGAAGGAATTTTTTTCTTTCCTTTTTTTAGGTATTTATTTATTTAGAATATTTTTTCATGATTACAAGATTCATGTTCTTTCCCTTCCCCTCACCCCCCTCCATCCCAGAACTGACAAGGAATCTCACTGGGTTATACATGTGTCATTGCTCAAAACCCATTTCCATATTATTCATATTTGTAATAGAGTGTCCTTCTAAAGCCAAAATCCCAGTCATGTATCCATTGAACCATGTAATCAATCATGTTTTTCTTCTACACTTCTACTCCCTCAGTTCTTTCTCTTGATGTGGATAGCGTTCTTTCTCATAGGTCACTTGGGATTGTCCTGAGTCATTACATTGCTACTAGTAAAGACGTCCATTACATTTAATTGTGCCACAATGTTTCACTTTTTCTGTACAATGTTCTCTGGGTTCTGTTCATTTTGCTCTGCATCAATTCCTGGAGATCTTCCCTGTTCACATAGAAATCCTCCAGTTCATCATTCCTTATAGCACAGTAGTATTTCATCACCATCAGATGCCACAATTTGTTCACCATTCCCCAATTGAGGGACACCCCCTCATTTTCCAATTTTTTTCCACTATAAAGAGTACGGCAATAAATACTTTTGTACAAGTATTTTTCATTATTATCTTTTTGGGGTACAAACCCAGTAGTAGTATTGCTGGATCAAAGGGCAAGCATTCTTTTAAAGCCCTTTGCACATGATTCCAAATTGCCTTCCAGAATGGTTGGATCAACTCACAATTGCACCAGCAATGCATTAATGCTCCAATTTTGCCACACCCCCTCCAAAATTTATCTTTTTCTTTTTAATGTCTTATTAGCCAATCTGATAGGTCTGAGTTGGTGCCTCAGAGTTGTTTTGATTTGTAGTTCTCTAATTAAGAGGGATTCAGAACACTTTTTCATGTGATTATTGATAGTTTTGATTTCATGTGAAAACTCCTTATTCATATCTCTTGACCACTTGTTAATTGGGGAATGGCTTGATTTCTTGTACATTTGACTTAGTTCTTTATATATTTGGGGAATTAAACCTTTTTCATAGAATTTTGTATAAAAATGTTTTCCCAGTTTGTTGCTTTCCTTCTAATTTTGGTTGCATTGGTCTTATTTGTACAAACCCTTTTAAATTTAATATAATTGTAATTATTAATTTTACAACTTGTAATGTTCTCTGTCTTTTGCTTGGTCTTAAATTCCTTTTCTTCCCATAGATCTGACAGGTATACTATTCTATGTTATAGTTGTGATAGTTATATAATATAATATAATAT
>NW_025366940.1:0-1894 GCF_016433145.1 Gracilinanus agilis | reverse complement strand
TTCCTTTTCAATCTGGTCATTTCTGGTGTTCAATTTGCTTATCAGTTCATTTGGTTTCTGAGCCTCACTTTCCAATTGCAAGATTCTACCTTTTAAACAGTTATTTTCTTGCCAGATCTCTTCCATTTTCCTCAAAATCTCAGTTTTGAACTCTTCCATAGCTTGTGAGGAGTTTTCCTTATTTGAGGAGGGTCCGGATGCTTGTTTGTTCTCCTCCTCTGTTTGCTCGGTTGTCTGGATTTTCTCTGTGTAAAAGTTGTCGAATGTTAAAGACTTCTTTTTCTTGTTGTTAATCTTTCTCTTCTGAACTTCTTGAGACTGGGTAGCCATTGTTAGCCCAGCAACTTCTGAGCTTTATCCTCGTGCCCAGGGTCTGTCCGCGGTCTTTTGGCTCCTGAGGTCTGAGTTCTGGTTTTTTCCAAGGTCAAGCCCCCTGGTCGACCCCCTTGCTTGATCCTCTGCTGGAGGTTTCTTTACAAGTCTCAGTGTGCTGCTTCCAAAGTCATATACCTGTCTGCACTGGTTCCCCACTCAGGGTTTCAGAGCTTTAGCTGATAGATGTGTCTGCCTCCACCCACACCTCTGCCCGTGCCTGCGCTCTGGGCCCTTGCTCTGCGCCCTGCGTCCGCTCTCTGTGTCCTGCTCCCACGCTCAGAGTTTGTGAGTTTTCTTTAGCTTTTTGGGGTCCTAAATCTTGCTGCTCTCAGGAACAGGCCCCGGAGCTGCCAATGACTCGATGGGTGCCCCAAACTTGCTCTATTTCTTTTTAACTGGCTTTGGCGCAATAGGTGGTGTGTGTGGAGGGGGTGGGGGTGGGGTGGTTGCTCAGCCCACGATTTAGTGAGAGTTGTTTCACCCCTTTATAGGATGGAAATGTCCTGATTCCACGTACCTTCCACGCTGTGCCCTGTTGTGAGGTTCCTCCATTCGTCTGGAGTTGTTTTTATGTCCCCTTGAGGAGTTTTGTGTGTTTCCGTCAGGAGAGGTTAAGAGCTGCTTCTTACTCTGCCGCCATCTTAACCCGGAACCCTCCAATTGCATTTTAATTTGACTTAGGATACATTATGGAGTGTTTGGGATCATATGGAGACCATATATTTCACACCTCTATTTTATCTAACATTCCATTTCTTGTCTAAATGCCTTTTTTTTTTACCCTTGTACTTCAGTGTATTGTCTCATAGGTGGAAGATTGGTAAGGGTGGGCAATGGGGGTCAAGTGACTTGCCCAGGGTCACACACCTGGGAAGTGTCTGAGGCCGGGTTTGAACCTAGGACCTCCTGTCTCTAGGCCTGACTCTCACTCCACTGAGCTATCCAGCTGCCCCCCTCTAAATGCCTTTTCAAAGGCTACCTTCTCTCCACTCTGTTCTGCTTTTGTGTTAGAATTCCCAGAATCTAGCACATTGCATGTCATATAACATACATGTTCTTATGAACTGATCCGATCGTTTTGGAGAACAATCTGGAATTCTACCTATAGAAATACAACTATTAGGTTTATTTTCTAAGATGACTAGGGAAAAAAGAAAAAGAACTTATATGTCCTAAAATATTTTTAGCAGTTCTCTTTGTAGTGACAAAAAATGGAAATTAAAAAGATGTCCACAGATTGGCAATGAGTAATCAAGTTGTAGCACATTGTTGTAATGGAATACTACTATAACATAGAAAATGAACAGGTTAATTTTTTAGAAAAACATGGAAAGATCTAAATGAAATTATGAAGTGTGAAATGAGCAGAACCAGGAGAATATAATTTACAACAGAAATAGTCTGAAGAATGACTTGTGTATGTCCACCTCTAGTGAGAGAACTGATAAACAGAAATAAACAAGACATACACAAACACACACACACACACACACACACACACACACATATATATATATAT
>NW_025366939.1:0-7455 GCF_016433145.1 Gracilinanus agilis | reverse complement strand
CTCTCTCTCTCTCTCTCTCTCTCTCTCTCTCTCTCTATCCTACTCCCCATAATGCACTCCACTGACTATGCCATCAAAATGACTGGACAAGATAGTATGAGATATTGGACCAATAGGAAATATTGCATCCATCAGGAGCAAACCAACATACTAAGGATAGATAGATGTTTGATAGACAGAAAGACAGTCACCTGTGGAGGGTGGAAACTGCAAGAAGCAAACTCTTTGGACCAGAGAAGAATACTATGTAGTCAACAAAGGATTTCCAGGCCACAAAGGGCCAGGAGTTGTGAGGCACCTCTTTGCCACATATATTTCTGATACATGTGCTTTATTACCATTATACACTAAGTATAAGCCTACTGTACCCATGGGGGGTGTGTGTGTGTGGGTGTGTGTGTGTGTGCATATATATACTTTATAACAACTGAAAGTATATATGTATATACTTTATAACAACTGAAGTTCTTATAACACCTTAAAAATGCATTTGATAAAAGCTAATTAAGTCTACTGAAAGATTGCCAAAGAGAAGACCACCAGTGGGAGTTTATGCATGACAGTTTAACAGTATTGGAAACTTGAGAGTAAGCAAAAATCTCCTTCTGGAACCACAAACCATAAGTGGAAATGCAAATTGGGAGAATATCCCAGGAGGAGTTTTACACAAGTGTCGTGACAAAAACTTGTAATGAGAAACTTGAGAGGAAATAAACACTCAATCTGAAATTTTATAAGAACATGTTGAGCACAGTTGAATCAACCAGAGGCTTAGTTTTGAGGAAATAGATTTCAAAGGGTTCAGAGAAAGAATGGTCAGGATCCTATGACCTAAAATTCTAACTCAGAAGAGATGAATAAATTCTTAAGAATTAAATTCTAAAGATACTAGAAGGAAAAGTGAGTTTTCTAAAGAGACTGAAGTAAATACACAGGGAAGTTTACCAAACAGCTTCAATTTTTAAAAGCCACATATAAAAGAAGGAAGCAAGAGTAGCTCACCAACTCAGTGGATAGACAGCCAAGATCTGTAGTCAGGAGATTCTGGTTTCAAATCTGGTCTCAGATACTTGCTAGCTGTATGATCGCTTAAGCCCAATTGCCCAGCCCTTTCCTTCCTTCTGCCTTGGAACCCATACACAGTATGGATTCTAAGACAGAGAGAAAGAGCTTTAAAAAAAAAAGGAAACAAGGTAATAAGCACTATGGGAGAATAAAAAGGGTTTTGAATTTAGAGTCAGAGGGCTTAGATTCAAATCCTGGCTTCTCCTTCTATCTATATGACCTTGGACAAATCTCTCATTAGATTGTAAGCTCCTTAAGAACAGGAACTGGTGGTTTGGTGTGGTATTTTGGGGTTGGAAATTTATTTTGTTTTGGGCTTTTCTTTTTATCTGCAGTGCTTATCAAAGTACCTGGCACATAGTAGGTGATTAACAAATGCCAGCTGATCAATTTAACCTCTTTGGTTCATTTTCCTCATCTATAGAATTAAAGAGTTGGGCTAGATTACCTAGGTCACTTTTAGCTCTAAGCCCCATGACCTTATGACAAGGTAACAGAAGAGGAAGATCAAAATGTGCTCAGAATAGTGTCAGGGTGCTAATGCACAGAATGAACTGAGGTTGGTGAGGCAAATTAAGGATAAGATGTTTTGTTTTTTATCGGTTGAAATAAAAAAGTTTTGTATTAATAAAACTAATGCAACCAAGATTAGAAGGAAAACAACAAATGTGGAGGAGGGAACTTATAGCAAATATCTCTAACAAAAGATTCATCTCTCAAATATACAGAGAACTGAGTCAAATTTATAATACAAAGCATTCCCCATTGAAAAATGGTCAAAGGATATGAGCCAGCAGTTCTCAGAAGAAGAAATTAAAATTACCCAGTCATATTGAAAAAAATGCTCCAACTCACTAATGATCAGAGGAATGCAAATTAAAACAACTTCTGAGATACCACCTCATATCAACCAGACTGGATAACATGACCAAAAAGGAAAATAATAAATGTTGAAGGAGATATGGGGAAATTGGGATACTAATACACTGTTGGTGGAACTGTGAATTGATACAACCATTCTGGAAAGCAATATGGAACTTCAAAGAGCTACAAACCATGACCCAGTAATACCACTATTGGATCTATATCCCAAAGAGATCAGAGATAAGGGGAAAAGGACCTATCTATACTAAAATATTTTTAACAGCTCTTTTTTGTAGTGGCAAAAAATTGGGAACTGAAGAGTTGTCCATCACTTGGAGAACAGATAAACAAGTTGTGGTGTATGGCTATAAAAGAATACTATTGCAACATAAAGGAACAATGAACAGAATGAGTTTAGAAAAATCTGGAAAGATTTATATGAACTGATGCAAAGTGAAGTGAGCAGAACCAAGAGTATACAGTAACAAAAATAAGATGATCAACTGTGAAAGACTAAACCATTACTGGCAAAGCAAGTCTCCAAGATAGCCGCAAGGGACTCATGATGAAAATGCTATTGATAGCCAGAACAGGAACTGTTGGAATCTAAAGCAGATGAAACCATATTCCACTATATTTCCTTCATGAGATTCTTATTGTATGTGTGATATGTGACTTCCATCATGACACGAGGAATACAGAAAAATATATTATAGGAAAGTACAAATATAATCTATATCAGACTATTCACTGCCTCAGGAAGGTGAGAAGGGGAGGGAGGGAGGGAGAAAACTTGAATTCTAAAATGTCAAAAAACAATTATCAAAAACTGTTTCTACAAGTAACAAATAATTTTTTAAAAAATTCTCAATGAAAGGAAAAAACTTTTTCAGTCATATGGAGGGAATCTTCATGAGTTCAATTCTGGCCTCAGCCACTTCCTAGCCATGTGACCCTGGGCAAGTCATATAATCTTGTTTGCCTCAGTTTTCTTATCTGTAAAATGAGCTAAAGAAGGAAATGGCAAACTATTCCAATATCTTTGTGATTAGATCTAAATGGGCTCACAAAGAGTTGGTCATTACTGAAGTTATACCGGGGAAATGGGAAGATGCGATGATGATATTGGAAAACACAGAGGAGACATTTGACTTGTTTTCGTTGTGTTTTTCCAGGCAGGGAGGATTATTGCAAGGAAAAAGGAGAAAAAACAGGTTAATAAGGAGCTGGTACCCAAGTTAAGGAAGGAGATGGTAAGAGAGCATCTATCTAGCTTTCCATCAAGAGTCATCTGGGCTAGGGATTAGAAAAAAAATTCATCTGATATGACTGCTGAGCCATTGACAGATTTTGGAGACCTAGAGAGATACTGAAGGACCAGAGAAAGATTTAATTCCTGATTTTAAAAAGGGGAAGGGGACAGATGGGAAGAGATTTGATTCTGAAAACTAGGTCAGTAAATTTTATTTTGGTCCCATGTAAATTTATAGAATGTATTATTAAAGGGATGGTTGGCAAATATCTAGAAAAAGGGCTTCATCAAGAACAAGTCGTGCCAGTCTAACCTCATTGTCTTTTCTGGTATGGTGATTAGATGGGCAGATCCGGGGAATAGATACGTAGGAAGAGTGTGAATAGATTCTAGCACAACCTTTGGGTAAGTCTCCCATGCTATTTTGTGGACAAGATGTATGGATGAAGACAATAGTACCAATAGGTATTTTAGGGACTGATGGATAGACTAACCCCAAAGAATAATATTTAATGGTGGTAGGTCATTTGGAAGGAAGTAGGAATATCCCAGACATGATTCTATCAGTGACTTGGAAAAAGGTATAAATGGGGACAGCTAGGTAATACAGTGAATTTAGCACCAGGCTTGGAGTTGGGAAGAGCTTGGTTCAAATCTGGTCTTACACATTTCCTAGGTGTGTGACCCTGGGTAAGTCACTTAACCTCGATTGCCACTCTTCTGTCTTAGAATTGATACTAAGACAGAAGGTACAAGTTTTTTTAAAAAGGCATAAATTACATGGTTGTCAGTTTGGCAAATGGCACAAAGTTTGGAGAGAAAGATGATACGTTAGATGACAGAGAAAGGGTTCCAAAAGGTTTTGACAGGTTGAACTGAGCTGAATCTAAGAAGATGAAATAAGGAGAAGGATGAGTGGCTTGACTAAAGTCAGAAAGCTAGTGCATGGCAGAACAAGGACCTTAGCTCAAGTCTTTGCCTTCCAATCCAGTGTTCCTTCTGCTCTTCTCGTGATTGAAGTTGGATTTATTCTTAACATGAGCATTGGGAAAGCTCATCATAATCACACAGCTATATATGGCTTTATGACAATCCCATTATGGAGTTAATCCAGGAAAACATCTTGGGAGAGGAAAATCTTGAACTAGATTTGGCCAAAGATAAAACAATTGTTGCAGTTCCTACTTAGGTTGGAAGGGAGTTTATAAAGCCAGCCTGGCTAAGTCCATCTGTTGTTATTAGGTTATAAACTCCTGCAAGGCAAGAGCTGTGTCCTTCTTTATCTTTATATCCTCAATGCCTAGCACCAGGCCATGCCCAGAGCAGATGGCCAATAATGACTACTTGAACGAAATTTAATAATGCTTCTGGCAATTAAGGCTGGGTCCTGTTCTTGATTCCATCCCAGATCCACTTTCCCTGGGAGGATATCTGGCCAATCAGTTCAATCCCATAAGCATAGATCCTAAGGGCTGTGTTAGGTGCTGAGGACCCAAAGATGGGGGGAAAAAATCATCCCAGTCCTCAAGGAGCTCCCCCTCAACTGTAAGGAAACAGCACATATTGAGAAAAATATAAAATAAATATAAAGTGATGGGGTTTTTCAGAGGGAGGGTAGAATAAAAATAACTGGGGGGAACCGGGCGAAGCTTCCTATAAAAAGTGACACTTGAATTGAACCTTGAAGGGAACAAGATGGGGTTCCAGAGAGAGGAGGAAGGGCCGTCCAGGCACAGAAGACAGTTTTTGGGAAGCTGCAGAGACTAGAGATAGACTACTTTATATGGGAAACGTCAAGGGACTCTTTTAGCTGAAACTTAGAGTGGGTGGCTAGGGGATAAGTAGATAAAGCTGGGCCAGGAGTCTTCCTGATTTCGAATCTGACCTCAGACACTAGCTGTGTGACCTTGGACACGGTTTCCCAGTTTGCCTCAGTTTCTTCATCTGTCAAATGATCGGGAGAAGGAAATGGCAAAACACTCCTATATCTTTGCCAAGAAAACCCCAAAGGGGGTCATGAAGTGTCAGACGCGACTAAAAGACAACTGAAGAGAGTGGGTAGAGGGAGATTCATGTAACGAGCCTGGGGGGAAAATACATCAGTCAAAGGAGTTTGTATTTTATCCTTGGGGAGCCTGGGAAGAGTCCGGAACAAGAGAGATGAGCCCTCATATCTGTGCTTCTGGATGATCAATTTGATAGTTGTAGAGAGAAAGGCCTGAAAAGGTCTAGATGCAGTGAAACCAATTGTAACAAGTCCAAGTGATGGAGGCCTGACCCAGGATAGTGACCTTGAGCAGGCATCGGGCTTTACTCACAAAACATCCTCAAGAAGCCTTTTGTGTGTTTCTGGGTTGGTACATAGGATTATCTCCCAGGAAACAAAACTAGGATGAAGACTCTGATTTCAGAAGGAAAGATGCAATAAAAAAAAAAAAACCAGCTAGGTAGCTCAATGGATAGAGAGCTAGCCCTGGAGGAGGGAGGTCCTGGGCTCAAATCCAGCTTCAGACGTTTCCTAATTTTGTGACCCTGGACAATTTACTTAACCCCAATCACCTGGCCCTTACTGGCTCTTCTGCCTGTGAACAAATAAAGTATGGATTCTAAAACAGAAAGTAAGAGTGCTTTTTTTTAATCAGTTAGACCAAAATGCAGCTGTTGCTCCCCCCTTCAATAAGCCCTTGGTCTCTGTCTCTACCTTTCTCTCTTTTTTTCATTCATATTTTCTGTCTTAATAACAACTCTAAAATGGAAGGGCACAGGCTAGGCAGAGTTAAGTGAACTCGGGTTCTCTTGATTCTGGAGCCACCTAGCTGTTCCCCCCTACCCGCCCCCCACCGCATGCTTTCTTAATAGTCAAAACAACCTTCTTCATACCCCACAGTGGCAGCGGCTGTTGCTGACAGGTTTATGCCAGAAGCATTTCTAACATGGATCCCTAGGAGCTCTCAGCATCATGTCCAGGCACCGGCTCTCCTGCATCTTGCTATGGCCACGGTAGTAGTAACCCTCAGAAGCTCACGGCCACTCAATTGACAGGGAGGGCTCTGGGTGCAAATTCTAACCGTGTGTTGTCCTTCAGTTGTGTCCGACTCTTCATGACCCCATTGGGGGTTTTCTTGACAAAGATACTGGAGGGGTTTGCCATTTCCTTCTCCAGCTCATTTGACAGATGAGGAAACTGAGGCAAACAGGGTTAAGGGACTTGCCCAGGGTCACAGAACTAGTAAATGTCTGAGATCTGATTTGAACTCAGGAAGAAGAGTCTTCCTGACAGTAGGCTTGGCACTCTCTCCACTGCACCACCTAGCTGCTCCTATATAGCTATGCCTTTACATGACTAACTGTAATTCTGGGCAAATCACTGCCCTTGTCTCTCCCCACGTGGGGATCTTATTCCTAGGGCAGGAGAGAAAAATGCTAGAAGGGATTCACTGGATCTCATTTTTTTTGTACAGTGTCTTAATAAGCTCCCACTTGGATCAGAGCAGGATTATCAGCTTTGACTGCCACCTGAGGAAACAGAAGCTTAGATAAGGGAAATGACTCACTCCTAACCACACTCCTGAGCACAGCGAGTCTTCTGACTCTAGAGCAGCTCCTGATTACTACTGGTTTCCATAGACTGCGCTGTCACTCTGTCACTGTGGCTGGGCACAGCTGACACAACTCCTTCAAGCCCACGATTTCATCTGAACACACCTGTAACAGCGTCAGCCAGGAATGGTTATCCTCATCTGATGGACAAGATAACTCCAGCTGCAAGGCCAAGCAACTCCTCCCGCTCAGCTGGCCAGCCACTGGCCAAGCCAGGACAAGAACTGGGGTCTTTTGGCCCCGATTTCCATGCCTGTCCTACAATTCTGCCCCGTCTCTCCGAAACGGCTTTGCCAATTGCTGGGAGTACAAAATCCTCTGTTAACAGATCCCTGCCTACATTCATCAACTTACAAATCAACTCAAAAAACATGGAAGTCCATACTGTGTGCAAAACGCTGTCCTATAGAGCAGAGCGGATAAGAGAGCCGAGCCTGGAGTCAGGAGGACCTGAGTTCAAATCTGAATCAGTCACTTCTAGCTGTGTTACCCTGGACAAGTCATTTAAACCCTTACCTTCTGTCTTAGAATCCAGATTTGAACCCAGGACTTCCTGTCTCTAGATCTGGCTCTCAATCCACTAAAGCCACCTAACTGCCCCCAATGTAAGGGTTAAAAAAAAATTAGTATATATTATAAATATAAATGATTAAAAATGAATGAGCTATTTAAAA
>NW_025366938.1:0-5475 GCF_016433145.1 Gracilinanus agilis | reverse complement strand
GCCCTGCACCTGGGACCCTTCCCTGCTTTTTTTTGTTATTGGAGAAGATGGAGGATAGACCGTGGAGAGCTCCTCCCAGATCCTTAATTTAAGGAGATCCTCCAGAGTAGGCTTTTCACCATTTCTCACCTGGCATTATTCTTGGGAACAGTATCATGAATATTATGTATCCTCCAGTCTACCCATCCTGTTTCAGTTCATTTTTATGTATTGTCTCCCCTATTAAGATTGTGAGTTCCTTGAGGACATGGACTATCTTTGCTTTTCTTTGTATTCTCAGCACTTAGCACTGTGCCTAGCTCCTAGTATATCTTTTAAAAAATTAATAGTCTGGCCTTTTTTTCAATTCACTTGCTACAGAGCTGCCAAATTACCCTTCCAAAGTCATATATCTGATTGTGTCACTCTTGTGCTCAAAAACCTTCAACAGATCTCCCATTGCCTTTAGGATATAATAATAAGGGGGCAGCTGGGTGACTCAGGACTCAGTGGATTGAGAGCCAGGCCCAGAGACAGGAGGTCCTGGGTTCAAATTTGGCCTCAGACACCTCCCAGCTGTGTGACCCTGGGCAAGTCACTTAGCCCCCATGGTCTAGCCTTTACCATTCTTCTGCCTTGGAACCAATACACAGTATTGATTCTAAGATGGAAGGTGAGGGTTAAAAAAGAAGATATTAATAATAATAGCATTAATAATAACAGTTACAACTAAAATAAAACATATCTATGTAGAACTTTAAGGCACATAAAGTTATTTACATATGTAAATCCCATTCAATCCTCAAAAAAGCCCTGTGAGGTAAGTACTACAGGTTTGAGGAAACTAAGACAAGAGTATGCCTAGAATCTGAGCCTCCCACTGCCTTTCCTCCTCAACAATCTTTTCTCTTTGCATGAGAAAACAGCCTTCTTCTTTTTCTTTCTTTCTTTCTTTTTTTTTGAACCCTTACCTGTCTAGTAGTCAAAACTGTGTATTGGCTCCTAGGCAGAAGAGTGGTAAGGGTAGGCAATGGGGGTCAAGTGACTTGCTCAGGGTCACACAGCTGGGACGTGTCTGAGGCCACATTTGAACGTAAGAACTCCAGTCTCTAGGCCTGGCTCTCAATCCACTGAGCTACCCAGCTGCCCCCTTCCTCCTTTTCACCTTGTCATAGTTTCAAAGAAATTCCAAGAATTTCTTGACTTGACTGCCCTCTACAAAATCTTATCTGCACTAACATATTTATGTTCAAACTTGTTTCCAGACAATTGTTTCTGGGTAATGGTTATGCTTGAGCTTTGTCTCTCCTGAGGATGGGGACCAAACCCTTGTTTGTTCTTTACTGTATTGTGCAATGAGCATTTTGCTGTAACTGGAGTCACCACATAATGGAAAGAGGCTTGTTTCTGGGGTCAGAGGACCTTAGTTCAAAGTTTGCCTCTAACATATTGCCCATGTAACCTTGAAAAGTCATTTAACCTCTCTTAGCCTGGGTTGACTCATTCGTGAAATGTGGATGATAATATCTGTAATCCCTGTCTCACAAGGCTGTCATGATATTCAATTTTTTAATACAAGTGAAGCTCTTTATGAACCTTAGGCAATGTTTTATAAATTGTGTTCTTATTATAGAGTTCAAGCACTAAAAAGTGCACCGTATATTCTGGTGGGGTTGATTTCAAAGGGTGCAGAGTGACCAACTAAATAGATCACCAGCATTGCAACAAGACTAGAAGAGGAGAGCTTCAAAAAAGGGCAGATGGTTCTCCATGAAAGGTAAATGCAAGTGAAGTGTATTTCCTAAGATGTTGGAAAGAAGTATAGATCTTGCCTGGGAAGTCCCTCCTTATCTGATGCTTAAAGACTCATTTTACTGAGGTATCAGTGGAAGGATTTGTTGCCATTTCTTCCCTCCCCTCCAGAAGCCCTAAGCCTTGCAAACTGAGCATTTTTAAAAGAAGCCTGGGATTTAGGGGACAAAAAGTGACCTGTTCTGAAAATGCCACTGTGCTCTTCAGTCTTGGAGCCTAGATTAGCATTGCAGAACAGTTCCACTCAGAACTGTATCAGTGAATTCTGTTTATTCAGTGATCTCATCCCAAGATAGCTGGCCAAGGGAAGGAGGGGAAGGAATTCATCTGTTCTAACACCAGCAATATGCCACATACTGTATATGGAGACTAAAGGAGGGAACAGCCAAAGTCTCAGGGAAAGGAAGACAATTTAAAGGGTCCGTTCAAATTGCAGAGGCATCCTTGAAATTTGGAAGTTGTGGGTTTCTTGGTTTTGATTTTTTGTTTGTTTATTCACAGCCCATGAGAAAGAAACAGCTAATTTTTCAGAATATGTCCCCCTTACCACATCTACTGAAAAGCAGACCTTATTTCCTTAAAGAAAAAAATTAAACAGTAAGATAAAAATTAATTGCAAATTTCCTTCTGCAGACTCTCCCTCCTCTCCTTCATAACCTGACAATCAAAATAAGTCCTAGCCAAAAATAGTACTAATGTACAAAGAATTTGTAGATGACTAGTGAACAAACAAAAATACAATTGGTATACATTTGTTTGTTTTTTTTAATAGTATCTGATATGAACAGCCCTAGGAATGAGAAGTCATCTCAAAGTTAAGAACTAGATTAAATTCCCACCTCTGATACACAGTGATTGAAAGGACCAGCACTTAAGGATAATAATGACAGCCACAGTAATTGGTGTTTAAAAAACTGAAAAGTCAAATTCTGGTCTTCATACTCTGAATGAAGAAATCAAATCTTCACACTTATATCCCAAGCACTTTGCTAAGCCTTGGGCATATGAATACAAAAATTTACAGTCCCTGTCCTCAAAGAGCTACCTTTCTAATGGGGAAATAGCATACATTGAGGTCAGGAAAATCACAAAGGTGGTTAGTAGAGAAATAGACAAATCCATTAATATACCTTTTATGGGGATAATTGTAGTGATGATTTGATTACAGTCCTCAGGGAAATGTTTGGAAAGATGTATGAGGCATGGCTCAGTGGAAAAGTGGGAAATGGCTGGGGTGCACTTTCAGGAAATACAATGATCTTTCCATTAGTGTTACTTCACTGGATCTGTGATGCCCTGGATTACAGGTTCTCTCTCATATATCAGGGAAGACATCTCAGTCACCCCTCATTGGGAATGATTCTCATCCATTTATCCACCAAAAGAGAATCAGAGGAGTGGCAGCAAATCCAGCATATTGGAGGTCATTTCCTATCTCTCTTAATAATCTGTAGGTGCTAGAGCAATTTGCAAATTGTTCATCTGTTATGTGTTACTCAATATATGGCCAGCCATCTTCTTTTCTGATTATGAGTTTTCTTTATTCTTTCTTTTATGCCTCTTCTTGTGTACAAGCCATTGTTGGTGATGGCCTATAAGTAATTCACTCATTGTATTATGTTCTTTGCCTTTTGACTCATTCTCAATTTTGATTTTTGTGAGATTTTGATTCTCCATTATTTGTAGCCACATAGCATCACTATTATTAGTGTAGGGGGGAAAGTGAGGTTTTATCTCAGGCAACACATTGGGGGTAAATGAAAACACTATACAGTTTTCCAAATCCAATGCAGTACACCCTCCTCCTCCAGTTCTGGGTCCCTCTCAGCATCTATCTCCAAAGTGTGTCCTACTTGCACTTTAGGCCAGCCCTATATGCATCTCTTTCAACTAGCCTTCCACTAAACTGAAAAGAATGAATTATTCTTCAATGGTAGGGATAGGACCTGTGATTTTATTAGAATACAGAAGTCATGGACAAAAAAACTACCTCTATCAATACACTGCATCTTCTTTGCAACCAAGTGCACTGAGAAGTTAGGTAACTTGCTCAGAGTCACACAGCCAATATTTATCAAAGATGGGATTTTTCAAATGCTAAAATAGATCCGGAAGAGCACCTCAGAGGCAATCTGAGTCATTCTCCTCACTTTACAAATAAGGAAAGTACCCAAGAAAGTCAACTGACTTGTCCAAGGTCACATAGATATTAATTCTCAGAGGTGAGATTTGAACCCATTGTTCTAATTCTAGAATTAATGCTCTCTTCACTATAATATGATTCTTCCAGAGTTTTTTCAAGATTGAAATTCTAGTGGATCTTCTGTATAAAGAATCTAAAAGTGTTTCATTACCTGTGGCTATACAGTTCATCTTTCATTTTACAAATATGGAAAGAGAAGTTAAGTGACATGTGTAGGGATGGGGGATGAGACAAAAAGAGCCAGAAGAAGGCCACTGGTGACAGTTACTGACAATTGGGACCATAGAGGATTCTGGGGAGATTCTCTGGAGGAGGAAAGGAAGAAGGAGGAACTTCCTGCGAGGGACTGAGAGAGGGAGGAGGAAAACAACTCAGCTCCGATCCAGTCCTGAGGGCTTCCTGAGGATCTTTCTTTGGACTTTGAAACCCTGATTTCCTGGTCAAAGGCATCCCATTGCTTCTCACCCAGCAAGACTTCAAACCAATGAGTTAGCTAAGTTTTGGGACTTCATTTTGGGAGCAATCTCTTAGGCTCCATTCCCCCATTACCCAACCTTGCTGAGAGACCCTTTCTGGTCTAACTTGTAATTATAGAGAAGGATAGAAATAGAAACAGAAGGAGAAGGAGCAGGAGACTCTTAGGAGTGGGAACCCCAAAGATTCCCACTCAAGCTATGGACCCCATAGAAGTAGAGAAGAGGGCACCCCCAAATCCCTCTGCCCTTCACCCCTTTCCCCAATCCCTATATTGATATTAACAAAAAGACATTTATTAGTCAGATAGTGTTCCAGAGTACCTGAGAGATGAGGGGAAGGGGAATCACAGCTTGGTCTGGCTGCCTCCATCTTGAAGCCAGACCACCCACTGTGAAGTTGACTAACCTTGGGGAAGGCTTGCATGAACCCTGCCCTCATTCAGAATCAGATTGGGGTCCCCCATACTTCATCTTAAAGGGAAGCCTTGCCCCCAACTCCTGTGAGGCTGCACAACCATCCGGACCACCCAATTTAGGGGTGACACCCCCTCAAAATCTCCTAGTGCATATTCGGCAGGAGGGGAGAGCTAGAAGAGAGTCTCACCTCATAGACCAGTGATTCCCAAAGTGGGTACTACCACCCCCTGGTGGGTGCTGCAGTGATCCAGGGAGGCAGTGATGGCCACAGGTGCATTTGGGGGCAGTGAATAACTCTAAGGGGGTGGTGATAGTAGGCGAAAGGGGACACTAAGTAATATTTTTTTCTGGAAAGGGGGCAGTAGGCCAAAAAAGTTTGGGAACCACTGTCATAGACTCTCTCTCTCCCCTCTATCATAACATTGGTTACTTGGCTCTCATTTATTATTACATATGCTCAAGGTGATACACATACTAAAAGTCAGTGAAGATATGAATCAAAGGCTTTAACTCTGGTGTACTGACTCTCTCTTCCTCTCTTTCTCTCTCTCTCTCTCTCTCTCTCTCTCTCTCTCTCTCTCTCTCTCT